>NW_026067898.1:4556416-4627868 GCF_014885135.2 Alexandromys fortis
GGAGGAGGAGGAGGAGGAGGAAGAAGAAGAAGAAGAAGAAGAAGAAGAAGAAGAAGAAGAAGAAGAAGAAGAGAAGAAGAAAGAAAGAAAGAAAAAGGAAGGAAGGAAGGAAGGAAGGAAGGAAGGAAGGAAGGAAGGAAGGAAGGAAGGAAGGAAAGAAGGCTCTGTTAGAAGATTCTGATTGGATCACACTGTAGGTCCCTGGGATTCATGCCTTTTTAAACATATATACAGGGTAATCCTAAAATTATTCCAAGACACTATTTTGACAATCAAAAGTTTCAAACAATACTCCATACAACCCCATCAGGGATCAACTCTCCTACCCTCTCTTTCTACAACTTCCTTTGGTTCCTGAAGCAAATGATGATCTTCCCAGTCTTATGACCTCTCTACACACAGTTCATCTTCCAGGAATGGTTTCCTTGAATGTTTGGAACTGAATTCAATATCTCATGAGAACCCAGTGTTCCCAGGGGAATTACCCATCTCTGTGGATGGACCAGCAATGCTTAGAACCTTGGAACATTTCACAGCACGTGGTACCCTTGTTCAGTGTGAGCTCCACGGCCTATCTCCGGACCCACAGTTCTAAGAAAGATTCCAAGCCTGTCTCTGCCATCACCACACCCTTGTACTAGACGTCGTACTAGACAAGGAGATGAGGCAGAAGTATTCATTTGATAAACCTATTATTACATACGGAAGTTTGCAGTTGAGGCTACCAGAATAGCATAGGATAACCAAAAACTGGCTGAGAAACATTGCTTCCATGACTGTTACGTTTATCTGTATAAATCTCCTCATAAACACCAAGCAAGCCTCTATTACATTCTAGACACCCGAGATTAAAATGAAGAGTAAAATAAGCAGCGAGCCCTCAAGCCATTTGTAGTTCATTTGGCAACTTGGCAACAACAGTCCTTGTTCCTCAGAGGCATACGACAGAAAGCATTTTGATCACCTCAGTCACACTGGATTAAAGAGGGTCAATGTCATCAGAAGCAAGCTAATCTCAGTCGGTCTTGCCTGGCTCAGCAGGGATTTGTTGCCTATGACCTAGATATCTTGCTTGGAGCCTGGAGTGAGACTGGGCCTACAAAGTCAGGGAAATGGTTGAGTGACAAGAACAAATCTAAGCACAGAAATGCTTCTTCAAGTCTCTGAACCGCATTCCCTGAAACCATTTATACTCCTGCACTCAGAACCCAAAGACAAAGGAAATCCTTCATGTCACAAACAAAACTGGGAAGCGCTTACTCTTTGGGCTGACGAGGGAGGGGGACTTGATTGGGGAAGGGGGAGGGAAAGGGAGGCGGCGGTGGGGAAGAGACAGAAATCTTTAATAAATAAATAAATTAATTAATTAAAAAAAGAAACAGATGCAAAGAAGAAAGAATGAGAGCAATCAGTTTAATCTATTACATGAGCACAAACCAAGAAGCAAGTATGCAGGACCCAATAACAAACAGAGTTAGGTGCAAGATAATGAAATGTTTTCCACTGTGTTTGTGTCTGTGTTTAGCACACCTCTTGAGAATTATTTTTATATCAATAGCAGAGATCACTATGCTTTCTTAAACGGCCCTAGCTGGTGAAATTTAAAATCTATGTAGGGATTAAAAGTTCTCCAGAACACTTTGAATCTAAGTTAGCCCAGCATTAGAAAAACAAAGGGCACTACGGGTTTTAATAGCATCAGATAACAGCTCTGGAAGAAAGGGGCCTTGGTGCTGTTTTAAAACCACTCGGCATCAGAATACCGCAAGGAGGATGCTGTGGATCGCGTCTCCAGTCTTTATTACGATGCCCCGTGCAATTGGGAGGGTTTCTATCAGAATAAATAGTGATTTGGAATTCATCCAAATTAAAAGCTCAAATGAAGAAGGAACATTAGTGGTGAGTAGAATGTTAAAAGAGTCAGACTTCTCTAGGGCAGACATATCTGTGCTACTTGGTGCAATTTAAATGAAATCCACAGAACCCGTGTGGAGTAAAGTGGAATAAATAGACAGGAAGCTGGCAGGAGCAGGACTCCAGACAATCCTCTAGCCAGAAGGGCAATTCATGTCTAGGTTTCTGAAACCTCCAAAACTCAAATTAAATGTTACACATATCGTCATGAACTCCGTGTTGGTATCTTAAGTGGAAGAGTAAATACCTAAAGATAGGTCATCAAGTATTTCATGATGGTATTTGAAAAAGTGGATGCTGTAGAACAAAATGAGCAGCTTCCTTCTCTAACTGTAATTCTGGGAGTATGATGTCTTCTCTAGGGAGGTTGGAAAGGCCCTCTAATATCAACCACGTGGATATTCATTCCCAGTAATACAATTGTATGTATGTCTGTATGCCATGATTCATGAATGAATGTATGTGTATATTTATGTATGTTTATATTATAAATTTTTCTAATTAAATTGAATACACAGTGTTTAATTACCATTTAGGTGAAGATTAAAAACTATGTATGTGTATAGGTGTTTTTCCTGGATATATGTCTGTGCACCAGATGCATGTCTGCTGTTCATGGGGGCCAAGTAGGGTGTTGTATCTGGAGTCACACATGGTTGTGACCTACTGTGTGGGGACCGGAATCAAATCTGGTTCCTTTGTAAGGACTGACTGTTTCCTCAACCAGAAATCACTGTAAGCAATTGACTTAACCACCTGGCTATCTTTCCAGCCCTGGAAATTTTTTTTTGAGAGACATTTTTAAAATATAATTTCTTCACACCCCTTTTTTTAAAAAAAAAAAAAACTACTTTAGGGTTGGGTCTTTAGCTCATTGGTAAAGTTCTTGCCCAGCAAGCACAAGGCCCTAGGTTCAGCCCCCAGCTCACAAAGAGCAAACAAACAACAAAAGCCAGCTACCTTATTAATTTCTTATCAAAATAAATTTCAGAAACTCTGGTATGGATACTTCAGAAGGAGAAAGCTGACATGGCTGGTGAGGGTTGGGGTCTTAGGCAGTTCAGACTTTAAAAGTTAGCCTGGACGGTTCACTCACAGATCATTAGGTTTTCTTTACTACTCAAGTAGGATCCCTTAACTGGATCATCCATCGCCCTAACTGCATTTAGAGTATATTATTCTCTTGTTTAGTACTAACAGGAAAAAAAGAGAGCCAGCCCTTTTTCTTATACATGGTGGTATGGGATTTGTCTTCTCTAAAATCTGAACAGGTTACTTTCTTTCTGACAAAGCCATCTGCAAAGATTTCCAACTGGAAATGTATTTTGCATGATAACAGGTTGGAGTCATGAATCACTCAGTAACTCATTAGAGTGACTAGCCTCAAAGAATCCCATAGGAACTGAGGGAAAGGGTAGTTAAGCAATTAATGAAGTTATTTAGAATCCTGATATGCTTGAGCCTGCTTTGAAGGCTGCCAGGGATTAATATTTATTTAATAGATTGTCAGTTTCATGCCAAAAAAAAATGTGAGAGACGTCACCCTGGTTGAAAGAAAAAAGGCAGCCCCTCCGAAGCACCTTTTATGGAAGTAGATGGCACTGTTACGTTCCGAACCATTATATAACCATACAAAACCCATTACCCTCAAGCTGACATCAACGCCGCTGCTATTTTTCAATTAAAAAACTGGCTCTAAATGCGGTTGTTCTCTGACTTGATTTATGTTTGTAGCTTCCGATGTGTACTGAGAGGGGACGCATTGGAGAACAAGCAACCTCTGATGAGGGAGAAGTTGTTAAACTTGACATGAGATTCCAAGATGGGAGGATAGCGGTGCATGGGTCATTGTTCTCCTCGTCACCATCAGGCCGTTTTTAGCGCCTTTCCCAGAGTCTATCTGCTCGCCTGCGCTGGATTAAGAATCTACTTCTCAGATGACTGGGGTTCAGTGCTATGTGTTTGATTGAGAATGACAGACAGAAGGATTCCACCAAATACATTTTAGTACTTTCCTCAGTTGTAGCAAGTTCTATTTGCAAGTTGTATAAACTTCATATTGATATGTTTCAAAGAGTAACATTAGTAAGTTTCATCCTTAAGTCAAAGATTACAATCTCAAAACCTTTTGTGATATTTAAACCTGTATTACTTGGATTTATAACTTAAAGTTGTATCCTAAAATAATAAGAAGGCTCAAAACTCCCTAGTTTGAATTTCTTTTCCTGGCATTTCTCTTGCTCATCAGTGAAACACTCTGAAGAAGTGACCTTAAGGCCAAATGTTTGAGGTATGCTTTAGAGGGAAAAACTAGATCATAACTGTTACTTAACATAAGAGAATACATATAAAATGTCACATGTACTTAAATATATGACATTGTATTGCTATACAAAAATATTATAGAAGGTTGGCTTTCTCGGGGAGGAGGTGTTATCTTCTTCAATGGTATAGCCACTGATGCCTCCCTTGCTCCATTAGACAACCTCCCATCAGTGGTAGGCAAAAATAAACTTTAAATAAATCCAGTGGGTCACACACAAAAAGAAGACATGGTAGGACTTGTTGGGAAAGAGTGTTTCAATGAGAGAGGGAGTAAGAGAGAAGGGTGGGGAGTGAAAAGGAGTAAAATTCATTATATGAACACACAACTCCGTCTAGCAATTCAAAATAAAAATTCAAAAGAATGCTGGAGTTGACTCTGTAAACTTGGATAAAATGAAAACATGAAGGAGGAATGTGGGGATGGAGTAACCAATGTCAAGAAAAGCTCCCATTCTCTAAGAAGTCCCCTGATGCCCTCCAGGAATGCAGGTCTTATCTAGCTTTTGCAAGGAAATAGTTGTCACTGAAGACAGATCCCTATCCCTCTTACACATCTGCCAAAGTTCCTTTCGCTCTGCACAAAAGAACTGAAACTTGAGACCACCATCTTCTTCTTCTTTTTCATTATCTTCAGATTATAATTTTAAGCACAGCAGCCATGCTGCCACTGTGGTTAGGGCTGGCGTGGTGGGGTGACATCTCGTCAAAGGCATGCGAGTGACTGATAAGGGCATTGGGGCTTGAAACGGTTAATCACTAGTAAGCCTGTTCTGACAACCACATCATAAATAACGCTAGGATCTTGAAGGGCCTGATAACTGCCTTGTGAAATGTCCAATAACCAAAGACAAGCGAGGCCAACAGGATGGAGAAACAAGGGGTCTTAGAATACTAATTACACTGATGAAAACATTTTACACTCGTCAGTGTATAGCTTGACATCCACAAACACCAAGATAATTTTACCTCTTTAAGAAATGAGAGAATCCCTTAGGCAATCATGTTTCTTCTCACGTGTAACATTAGAAATACTGTGGAAAAATGGGTGTGTCTGAGTGGTGTGCTCTTTCTTCCCTCCCGCCTGTCACCACCTCCCACCAAGCATCTCCGTTAACAAAAGAACCAACCAAGAACATAGTTATATCAACCTGGAAAGAAGTTCTCTTGTGCCTAGGTTTGCATCACTGTGCAAAGAATTATCGGATTACTGCATTCTAGGAGAGGTCTCGGGAGAATTCTCATCAGGCAACGCTATCTGCTGGACGCCTGCCTCTTTTCTACGATGACCCTTTGAAGTTCAAGTCTGTTAACTAGCACGTTCTTTCTCCACCATGGTTGCTCCTCCCCTGATCATTGCATCAGCAGCCAGAGCTACCTGATCTATTTACAGTGGCACCTGCTATGCTTTAACCGTTCTTTCCCCATCCAGTGTCCCCCTGACATGATAACCCACCTGTCTCCAAAGAAGCAACACTGAAGCTTGAAATTTCTCTTGGCTGGCACTCGAGTCGGTGGCTGCCCTCTCCTAGGCTTCTACTTTTGCTTTCTTCTGGGCTACTCCTTATGGAACCATCCTGGTCTTGTCCCTGCTCCCAACCATCTCTACGTGCTCCTAATAAATGTTTGTAGGAAGGTCTCCTGATCATGGCCTTGGCCACACTGAGGCTGACATAGTGCTGTGTCATGTGAGGGGTCACCATGTTTTCTTCATGGTGCACAGAAGAACATCCTCCTTAGGCACTACAGTGGAACAACGTGACTGGATTCTCACGTCGGAATGAGAGAGCCTGTAAGTCTCTACCTTTGCTTACTTACCCTTTCCGGATGATCCTGGAAACCACATCTTCAGATGGAAGCAGCATCATATGGAAGCAACCTGGATCCCCAGCTCATTAAAGAGAAGAGAGATATAACTCCTGGTGGCGGGGTTTTCCTTCTCATACCAAGTCAGTGACGTTTTAGGGTTTGTCTGATTTCGTATATCTCTTTTACTCTTTATAATAATCCAGGGAAGGAAACTGAGACTTCAAGGTATTTAATAATTTATACTGGCTCACAAATTTAATGTCATTACCGGTAAATATTTAATAATTTATATCAATTCACACAGCAAACACCGTTCATTGATAGTTCTATTACCAAAGCCCACACTCTTTCCTCTTTACCCAATTTTTCCATCTCTTCTTCAAAGTTTCTTTCCTCCATATGTTTTTCTAAAGTGCGATCTGTAATCCAATAATGTCAAGTTAGCTCCATGCTAGGCCTTTATTTAGCTGTGACTTCTCTTAGAATTCAGGCTCTGGTTGCCTGGGAGTCATTACAAGCACAAAGGATGCTCTGAAGAAATACAGGGAGTGTATTCCGTCACATTCATAGAGGTGCCAAGCATCATGGGAAGGGAGGGCTGGCGAAAGGACCGGTGCTATGCCAGTAGGTAGCTTTGTAACATAGAAAACTCCTGACGATGGAGCAGGTCTGCCAGGGAATAATAAAGTTCTGTTAAGGACACTGCATCCCAACAAACATAGAGGCACCCTGAGAACCTGCAATGTTCCAGTCAAGCATGAAGAAGGAGCATCTACTTTTCTCTAAATTCTGGTGGAACGACATCATTAGACCACAGAGGCAGCAAATAGCAGGACCCTTCTATCCTGACTTCAATTCGTCTCAGGCAGCAGCCATTAGGAGCTAAAAGGGCTCTCCTGAGAGCTCCTGCATCCTCAGTGGTCATGTGATCCACGTGGGAGGATAAGCATTAGTGAGAAACAAAAGCCAAATGGAAGCCTGCCCACAGTCCTGGCTGGCCCCGCTTCTGGGGCAGATACAGGCTTTGTGTTCAAAGCCGTGGATTAAATAATCCGCCTTGGCTTATTTACATCTGTTGGTAGCTGCAATACTTTGGGCAGGCAGAAGATTTTCTGTGTTACTTGGCATAAAGATGTGCAAAAGTTTCCTAATATGATATTCCTGTAGCTGGGGAAAATGAGGAACTCCTGCCATGCAACCCTTGTAGGATCATGTGCTAATGAAGAAGATGTTCTAATAATTAGGCCCAGAGCCCACCGAATGTAACACCTCCCAATTAGCACTCCCCAGCATGAATACTGCCATTATAATTAAACAACAAAGACAAAAATGGGTATCAATCCACATAATAGAAAATAATTGATGAAGTTGGAGGGCGTGATTATTTGTGATTACTTTACAGTCGTGCACAGAAAGCAGGGGACCCACAGCTAGTGGCTAATCTCTGGCTACCTCTTTGAAGATAATGAAATTGGCTTCCTACTGATGATTATTCATTAACAATTAATTCTTTCTCAGTGATCTGCCTCATTTTCAGCTTCTCACTACAAACATGCAATGGAATAATTACAAGTGGAAATGAAAAAGCAATTAGTGGCAGATAATGCCAACATCTGATTAAAAAACAGTAGAACAGATTACCGGCTTCGTAGCTTCAAGTCTGCTGCCTTCAGCTGGGAGGTGTAAGTCACCCGGTCCTATGCCTGTACTGTACTTGAAGCTTCGCCTTCGCCTTCACTGCCTCCCCTCCATCACGGTCTGCCACATTTCTCGACTGCTTTTAGTGTAGGGGTCACTGGATTGTTGAAAATATTCTTTAAAGATTAAGTAGCATTTCGTATGATTTGCGCCCCTGCATGCTTGAATTCTCCAAGGTTCATTCTTGCACCGTGATGACCAGAGGACTCTCCCTGCGTTCCTTAGGTGTCTCTCCACGTGTACCTTCACCTGTCGACAACGCACCGTCATTTCTTTATATACTGGAGTTTCAATTTAATCTTCATTGTGTGTCTTCTAAGGAAAAGCATTTCTAAACCCGTGAGTCCAAAATGGCATATCTGCTTCCGCAACTTTGCTCTTTCCCTGTCAATATCCGTGGTTGCTTTGGTACTGTTGGTTCATTCAACCGCTTTCATCGTGTGAAACAGGAGCTGATAGTGGGTGGGTTTTTGTTGCACACGGTAAGTGGTTGAGACAGTTCTAGACGCCGCCGTATAAATAAACTTTCAGGCTCATCTTTGATCATTCTCCATGATCTAACTGATGGGGCCGATGAAATAAGAGCTCCCAAACCTCATTTACAAGGTAAAAAAATCAATGCTTTTTTAAAAAAAATAATTTATTAAAATTAATATAAGTTCATCATTTTCCCTTTCCTCCTTTCCCTTGCTCTCCTTCAAATTCATGTCATGTAAATATAAATACCACCTGCTCAGCCTATATGCTACCAGTATGTGTATGTAAATAATCTGGAAGATATGTTAGTATGAAGATCCGGTGAGATTCTGTCATGGAACTTGACATGGTTTTATAAAGCAATGGGAAGTATATTACCATTTGGTTCTGGGAAGAAATATGTACTGAACCGGGTAATCATTTGTTCATATAATATTGTGCCAGATTCATGAGGGTCAGACAAATAAAGAACAAAAGCATGTAATACAACTTCAGCCAACTTGGAGAAGCTAGCTCAGCTGATGGGCACCGTCTGGTGTCCCTTCTGACTGAATGAACAGCAATTCAGATTGTTTATTATGGTCATTAATTTTGAGCATTACTCTTGAATATATCAAGGTATTATTGAGCATCTCTTTGCATACCCAGAATTGTATAGATGCACCAACATTAAGTACATATGGTATGCCAACCCTCAGTGAGCTTAATAAATAGTTGGAAAGAAATAAATGGGATAAGACATAATGGTTGGACCATTGTGGGACAATACATGATGAGAGAGAGTTACCGGGTGTAAGCAAGAGCAGCGGTAACTGGAAAATCTTCGTAAGCAGATGCTGCCTGATCTAGGCCTTGGAAGAAAAGCAGATTAGTTTTTACATAGCAGGAAAAAGAAACAAAGGAGATTATAATAGAATAAGACACACGAATAAGGGAAAAGGTAGGAAACAGTCTACTATGTCTGAACAATGTGGAGAATTATGTATAGCCGGAAAGCGGGTCCTCTAGATAGGAGAATAAGGAGATAGGTGGGAGCCCAGCTCAAGGAGGATGAAGTGCTTGGGCATGCAAATGCCATAAGACAAAACCCTTCAGTTTGTTCCATCAGGGACTTACTCAAGGTATTTCCTTCCTCACCAAAGCCCCAAGGAACATATACATAGACCGCGGAGTTCTCTATAAAATCTAAATACCATGTGAAACATTGTGAATCTTTTATAACAGCATAGCAGTATTCAGGGTAACGCTGCTCGCATTTCCTTGCCAGACTCGTTCTAATAAACCATTCAACCTGCCATGTCAGTGGAAACATCTCAGGAATATAAGGACTGTGTCTGCTTTTATAGACACATCCTTCTCTTTCACAGCGGACAGCTAAGCCTGACAGGGTCTCGTTGTCTTTGTGATCTTCACGGAAACCAGGTGGCATCTACATGGCTCCACGTTTCCAAGGGTAAGTTGAATCTATTGAGGGACTTACTTGGTGGCTAACATTGGAAAACAAGATTAATAAACTAGGAACCTCCATCTACCAAAGATGCAATCATGGGAAAAGAAACCATGTCAGTATTTCTGGGTGAGGAGCTAACTGTGGGTAAAGAATTATGTTTAAATAAATATTCTAGGTACCTAGAGTCCCAGGTCAGGAGCTATAGTGCTGAGGTGAGCAAGCCCTGAAAGACAAGGCCTACCAACCCTGGAGGACTCTTACTTTTTACACGAACTAACGACATTATGAACTTCTCTGATGAAATAAAGAAATCCCTGGTGCTAAAACCTGGAGCAGCATGGCTTTTACAGATTTGGACACTATTTTTCCTTTTTCGGTGTGCATGTGGTGTATATCAGTGGGTGCTGCTGTGCAGTGCATGTGAAAGCCAGAGTTTGATATCAGGTGTTTTTTCTTTTCTTTTTTTTTTTTTTGTTTTTGATTTTCGAGACAGGGTTTTTCTCTGATATCACCACTGCCAGGCTGATATCAGGTTTGATAGCTATGATTACTCTCAGTATTATTTTTTCTCTTACTGAACCTGTAGCTTACTTTTTTAACTAGACTGACCAGTGACCCTCTAGGGTCTGTGCCCCCCCCCCCGCCATCTCTCTCTCACACACATACACACAAACACATACACGTGTGCTCATGTGAGCGCATCTAGTACAGGCACGGCAGAAACTCTGATGTATCCAGTATTTATGTCAGTTCCTCATGCTTGCCTAGCAAATACTTTACCCACTGAGCCATCTCCCCAACCCATGAACTGGAGTCTTAATGATGAAAAAGGTTTGATTGATATATTAGATATCTCTAAATCATAAAGCAAGTTTCTAAGTCAAAGAAGTAAGACGGGCTTGGAAAGAAGTTCGACAAGCCTACTTGAAGTTTTTTCCCTTGTCTCAAATATATCATGGTCAAAGGTAGTAACAACAACAACAACAAAGAGCAGCCTGACTTTTTTCAAAACAGTTCGTGTTGCTTATGTGCTTGGATTTCCTTGTCTCAGCTCTAGCGGTGCCTCTAATAACCCCCAAGTTTACACCCACATCCCTGCATCTCTGACCTCCTTTGAACTCAATGTGTTGACTCAATCACGTACTCAGCAATATCACCTAATGTCTAGTGAGCATCTCAGATCATCAGGGTTTAAACTTATTTCCTGATTCTAGTGCCTGCCTACATGTGTCTTTCTTGGAAATGTCCTCTGATCAGAGCATGACAGTGGAAAGCTCAGAAGTCATCCTGGATTCCTCTTTTTCTTTTATCCTCTCTATGTAATCTATCAAGATTAGTTTAGTTTTCCCAGAGAAAGTGTTAAGATCTCACCTCCTGCACTGATAACACTGAAGATCCCCTTCAAGTTATCCGTTACTGAAACCTGTGCACTAGACTTCCTGGTCTTCACATTTATTCTTTCCAGCATTCTCTATGGAAGAAAACAACAACAAACAAAAACCTTTTTATCAAACACATATGATTACTCCTCTATTTAAAATCTTACAATGGCTCTGTGTCTCAAAAATAAAAATTGCCTGAAAAGAAAAATGATAAACGTAGAAATAAATAGCATTATTTTCCCAATGAAGTGAGAGATGAAGAGATCAAAAGCGTCCAAAGTCTTTACCATGACTTCCAGGGATTGTCGTGATCTAGTGTGGACAACTCCCACGCCACATTCCCTGACACTCTTCTCGTGGATCGCCCTTGGCTTTCTAACAACTCTCTTCCTTAACAGGGTACAAGAATCAATCAGCATAGTGAAAACAACCTGGAATTCAGTAAGAGATGCATTGATTTTAAGGTGTTTTTGCTGTCCTAGAGTTTTCAAAAAGGCAGAGGCAAAAACAGATCCAAAGACTCTGACCCAGGGCCAGGGATGTCTGTGACTGAGAAGACATTTTTTTTTTGTAAGTCATCTAGATGTAATATCATCTGGAACTTTTTGACTGGATGTCTGCAAAAGGGGAGATAAGAGGCTCAGAACAAAGACTTGAGTGCTATGAAGGCAGGAGACACAACAGAGACACAACACAAAGGACCAAGAAGCATCCACATTATGGTGGGAGCAAATTCAGGGCAGGTATTTGGCAAAAGCCCAGGCATATGATATATGGAGACAGCTGGTATTGCTGATCCTTTCAAGAGGAAAGCAATGGAGAGGAGGTGGGCCACTCATGGAAGAGAGGTATGTGGTCAAAGAGAGAAGGCTACTTTTATGGATGAAAGTTGAACACTATTAAAAGCTACTAAGAATTGCCAGGAGAAAACAATGATAAAAGCAGGGATAAATAGGGTTATTATCGCAATAGTGTGAGAGACCAGGAGATCACAAGCACAGCTGGTTAGCTTCCGAAGTGTATAGCAGAGAAAGTAAGCACATGTTGGCTTTCTAAAACAAGTGAGTAGATGATATTCACTGCGAGCTTCATAGCTTAAAGATACTAGGGACAATTATCTGATAATAAATGTAAAATAAAATAAAAAATGAAGGTATAATAAAGTTCAAAGACAAACCTCAAACACTTGGCAGGGAAGATATCTATTAAAAATGTGAAAAATAGAATTTATTAATTATTTAAAAGGATTTACGAAATTTGGTCACAAAGATTGTTTGAAAAGTCATAATAAAGCAAAGGCAATGTAGACTGTATATAAAAGGGACCTCTTGAAGAATATACAAATAAATGTTCAAACAAAAATAAAGCATTAAAAATACAAGAATTAATCAATTGGGACCTCCACGTTATGAACTCTTAATGGAACGAGTATTTTAACTCATATTAAAGATTAGTACAACCCATGGGGTAGTAACAATCATGGTAGTCTTAAGACACAGAGTATCCTAATGTATAGTATGGAGGACAATGCGAAGGAAAGTGCGGGGGTTTGGGAGCATTAACGGCGCTCTCTCTTTGAAGGAGCAGCACCTGAAGCTACATAAGGTCCTCTACAAATACTATCATTAAAGAATTGATTTAATTGAGTATGCTAAGTTCATTGAGACAGGATTCACTTATGGGTAAATATCTATAAAGTTTAACAGGAACGGACAACCCAGTTACTGTGACAGACATAACATGGATGATATTACAGCTCATGCAGCCGTTACATATCTTCAGTAACGTCAGCTCAATAAATGTTCGGATGGCTCTGTGTATTAAAACTGAATTTAAATGTATTTAAAACTGAGCACATTGGGATATTTGGTAATGTGGGCCAAACTATAAAACTGTAGTGCTCACTTATTCCTTGGATTTTTTTCCTTTGCCAAGTGTTGATGGAGGGATCTCTCGCTAAGTATTTGTAATCTTCAATCTTCAAGATATTTTCTTTATTTCATTTTAATAAGTTTTTTTTTTGTTTGTTTTTTTTTGTTTTTGTTTTTCAAGGCAGGGTTTCTCTGTCGCTTTGGACCCTGTCCTGGAACTAGCTCTGTAGACCAGGCTGGTCTCGAAAGTTTTTATAAGGCCATTTGGACCAACGTACTAATCCAGCTCACTGTATCAGGTCCGTGTGTCCCATAGAGTCAGCTCCCTTTTCCTACCACGAGGGAGTTGCTTGTCTAGAGATGACAGCATTAGCTTACTTGAAAGAGAAAATATATCTTCCATATGACAATCTGCAAACCAAAGTGTGTACTTTGTTCTTACACATCATGTAAGATTTATCACCGAAGACACGAAGTTTTTCTTTAGGTTCCTCCAGGAATAGCAATGTTTGAAATCAGTGCCGGTGTTTTTGCAAAGCTGAGAAAAAGTTGTGGGTTTACTTTGCTACCCGTAATGTGGTTGACGATCTATATTTTCATTAAGTTCTTTTACTAAATCCCTTGAAAAGCATCTCTGGTGGTGAGAACGTCCCCCATGTGTGAAACAGGGGCTAGATCTTGCTTCCAGGATGACAGCTTGAATACATGGAACAGCCATTCTTATTGGATGCCATCGTGTTAGCACCATCTGTGCAGCGCAGCCCCTCCCTTCCATGGGACGGTGTACTCTGAAGCTAGCGACAGTTTAGAGTCTCCTCTACAATTGTAAGAGTTAACAATGATTGGCCCAGCAGTATATCCCACTGGGCTTCTTTATGCAGCCCGAATCTAACAAATATTAGGTCAGCTACAGCACTGAGCATTCAGTGAACTCTTCTTCCCCTTCAGTCAGTGCTGCGGAGGGGAAAGTGAAGAAGGTTGCGTGCTTGGGTCACTTCGGCCACCGTTTCTGGCAGAGCTGCCCCATCGGCTTCCCTCTCCTTGCTTTGTCCCACAGATAAACACTCAACCATTTGGCAACTTACGTGGGAATCGTCCCACCAATTGCTGGAGCTGTGACAACCATGACAATTGAAACCAGGGCTCCTGTAACAAGGCAGTTTCACCCTCTGTCACCCCAAGTTGATGTTTCTGAGGCCGGGGAAATCCTCCTGTTTCACTTTTTAAACTCAGTAGCACCTTAAGAAGGACGACGTCAGCAGACATGCTAATGTGGACAGAAGAAAGCTCAGTGGTCCCTAATACTAGAGAAAGAACTACAGACAGCTAAGGAACACTGAGACTGGAGAAAACAGTCTGCACCCGCCCCCAACTGGTTATCACCAAGTGATCAGCTTCTTAGTTGTATATATACAGGTTACATTATATAGACTGAGTAGGAGGTGTGTGTCTGTGTTTGTGTATTTGTGTGCGTGTGACAAAAATTAAACAAAAAAGAGGCCAGAGACCATAAATTTGAGAGAGAGAAAGGGGGTTGGAGAAAGGAAATGGAAGGTAGAAATGATATAATTGCATTTTAATAAAAAAAACTTGAGAGGCAAAATGACTCAATACTTCTACAATACGACAGGGTAGTCTGCTGACACTTCAAAAGCAATGCTTAGGTAGGATGCTTTTTAAAAAAAACACAACTTATTAAGTCTCCAAGTATACTGCACCTAATGAAGAAGTATAAATTCATTGATGGTCTATAAAGATTCAAGTTTCAAATAATAATCGCTCTATCTGTGCTGCTTTGGTTTTCATTACAGCTGGTGATTTTGCAGGGCAGCAGGTTGTTCTGGGTGATACATCAGTTTGGTCTTATTTCTATCTTAGAATGTTTGCTGATTGGTTTCATTTTGATCACTCTAGAGCCAGTATTTCAATCTGTATCATGAGCATTATGTTTTAGGACATATTTATAAGGCACTGATCCATGACAGGTCAAGGAAAAAGGGAAACACAATGTACCATTGGGACTGTAGTTGATGATCGATACCTTGCATGTTGAAGTGATGTTAGAGCATTGTTGAAAAGAAATAATGATGTAGACATTCCATCAATGAGAGCCCATAGTAGTGATCAACTAACCCATATAAAGTTTATATTCTAATAGTTTAACTAGGGAAATGTTGATAGGTGCTTTTGTAGCCCATCTTGATATGTGCATGGTCTACTTAGTGCATGTTGCCCACCAACCTATTTAGGCACATTCCAGCAGAAATCACAGGTTTGACCAAAAGTTTAGCTCTTTAATATACATTTAAATCTATACATAGCTTTCCTATAATATCCATATATATTTGAAAGAAACATGTTAGGCTTAAAATTAGATAATAACATCTGATTCTTTATTATTGAATTTCACCTTTAACATGTGTTCATTGCAGAACACCTAGCAAGTTCTATACCCTTTTAAACTAAGCCTAAGTTCTTTTACCCATAGAGTAAAAATAGTAGGACTTCCAATCTAAAGTTCTTTGTGTTCAAGACTCCAGTGCCAGGAAAAGAGGCAGGTGATGGGAGTCAAGGAGTTGAAGCGAATCTGAGGGGTCATAGGTTGGTAAGACTCACTTGACTTACTCTTAGTGATGAATGTCACACAGACCACTAGAGAGCAGATGCCAGCAGGTACCCATCACATGCCAGCACATACAGGACTCACACAGGCAGGCACAGGCACACAGGAAGGGCATTCAGGTCATATAGAGATAGGCACATGGACCTATGGAGACGCACAGGCAGGCCCTCGAAGGCAAACACTAAAACCTCTGAATTCAAGGCCAGATTTATACAGGACCCCACAAAAGTAAAAGTCCCCTGAATAGTTATATAACACATTACAGCACTCTTTACTATGGGGTTCCCTGCATATACATTTTGTTCATCATTTTGTGATTATGTCCCCTCCCCCCACCCATGTTAGCCATCTTGACACATGATGGACAGCTGTATCCATGATGGACAAACTGACCCTTACAGCTTCCTGTTCCCAACAGGATCACGTGAGGACCAATGAAACCATGTATGTGTCATGCCTGAAAGAAAAGAATCCCCTAATAAATCTTGACCATTGCAATGATGAGATTTAGATGTAGGAGGATAACTGCATAGTGACTCATGATTGAATATTAGCCCAGACACTCCAGTTGCTGGGTAAATAGCAGCTAGACAGCAGGAGAATGTAAGACAAGCTACCCTGGCGGTGCTAACGGGTCCTTCAGGCAGAGGACTTAATGACTAAAGCTGAAGTTCTTATTGCCAAGATTTTGCAGAGTTTTATTTGCATAAACTGTTACATAATTTTTTACAGTTTGCAATTTACTATATTGAGAACTCCAATCTGTCGAGTGCTGGCTATTCTCGCTGCTTTACAGTTGAGACCTAAATTAATTCCTGCAATGGTTCTAGAACAGCAAGCGCACATCATCACTATCCCCGCTTAGTTCGAAGAAGTACATTTATAACTGTTGTATTCTGTTGCCACTTAAAAGAAAAAGCCCCAAAGTCAGAGAAATAATTTCTCCAGGGTTGATCTAGTAAAGATCATGTTCCTGAAATACCATTATTTCTCAAAAGCTAATCATTCCATAGTAGATAGAGATTGATGTTCAATTATTTATTTTGAAGTAGAGAATGTATGAAGCCCCCTCTGCTGGAACATTCTTCACCTTTAAGCACACATATAAAAACATACTAATGAGAGATAGAACAACTCCCAATATCGTTACACTTGTTTTGCTAAGTATACGCTGTACTTTATAGAGCCCTTTCCACATGCAGTTTGCTTTAAAAAGAATAATTCTGATATCATAGTGGCTTCCAGATCAGTGAGTTAGCATGTCTGGTTTTACAAATCCTAATTACTTCCAGTTGAGATATCTAGACAAAAGAATGGCATTTTTCACAAGTGTCCCCAATTTACAACCACACTAGATTTTTCTTTCAAAGTTGCCTGATAATTGCTTCCATTTGATCATAAGCTGAGAACTAGGCTGACCCGACCATCACAGGCTTTCCAAGATGAAGCCTCCATAGCTCACTTAACAAGGACTACTCGGTCTGACCACCCACACTCTGTGACATGAATGAGTGACGAGCTCCAATTTCATAAAGGCTACAGTAGCTCCCATACAAAACCACAGCTGTCACTTTCCCCCTTGAAGGAATACTTGATAACCAAAGTAGAAAATGCACCCCAATTATTTTCCCCGAAATTTGGTAACAATGATTTTGTTTTAAAATTACTTTAAAAAGTATTTTTAGGGGGAGAGAGAGATGGCTCAGCATCTAAGAGCATTTGCTGTGTAAGCCCGAGGACCAGGGTTCTAATCCTAGCACCCATATGAAGGTCCTTCACCTGTTTGCTGCCCCAGCACTGAGGGGTAGAGACAAGAGCATTGCTGGAACTTGCTGTTCTTCATCTGTGATGAAAAACATAAGCAGGTTCATTCAGCAAGTGTTAACAGAGGTTTCTGTACCACCCACTCCCAAAGAAACACACAGAGGCCTACATTAATTACAAATTGGTTGGCCTATTAGCTCAGGCTTTTTATTATGTCATAACTTACATTAACCCATAATTCTTGTATGTAATAGTCACCTGACTCGGTACCTTTTTTCAGTGAGGCTGTCTCATCTTGCTTCCTCTGTGTTTGGGTGACAATGTCAGACCAAACCTTCCCTCTTCCCAGAATTCTCCTGTTCTGGTCACCCTGATTATATTTCCTGCTTGGTCACCCTGTCTATACTTCCTGCCTGGCTATTGGCCAATCAGCATTTTATTAAAGCGATACAAGTGACAGGGTACAAGACCATTGTCCCACAGCAAGCAAAAGACCCTGCCTCAGAGGAACAAGGCAGAGATTTGTAGAGGTGGGCTCCGAAAGCCCTCTTTAGGCTTCTGGTGCACCAGACACCTACCCCTCCCACGTGCACATATACCAGGTATTTACACACCCATACACCTCACAGACACTCCCACATACAAACATATTTTTAAAATTTAGTTTTAAAATCATTTACTAATCTAGTTTTATAATTACTCAGAAGTAAAAAGAAAAATGTAAAGAAAAATCTGAGTGACTAAAGTGTCACTTTATTGCTAAGAAATTTTATTAGCAATAAGACAATATCATATTTTAAAATGCCATGACAAATTCCTGTCTCCTCTCATTTAAAAATCATGCATGTGTAGTATTTTACTAGACAAGGAGAGAGACAGAAAACAAGACAGATGCGTCTGCCTGGAAAAAACTATTCTATCTGGCCAACACAGGTAACTAATAAGAAAATTTTGGTGATTTGGAAAACCTGAAATAAAGCTGAAGGGAGCATTTGAGTTCAACAAAACTTTGAGAGCCTTGTGGCTTAGTTTATAATACCTTAGACCAGAAACCAATTATGTAGCTAATATCAATGCCCAGAAAGAAATCATATTCCCTGAGTATTTTCTTCCAGAAAACTGACAGATAACTGTGTCTCACAACTTCATTTTAATTTAGTTTATTTTGCAATCATAGCTTATTTCTACCGTCCAGTTAGCAACAGAAACCAAAATATGGAGAAAAACACCATCCGGGAAGGAGAATGCATTATGCAAAATGCTAGAAAAACTGGGTAACTTAATGCTGGTTCCATAAAATATGATGTATGAAAAGAATCAACTTTGAGTAGCATTTTCACAAACTTGGAGGAAGGTTGCAAAATATTCTAATAGCATGTGCACCATCCTCTGTCCATATGGCAGAAAAACGTTAGGGCCATAAAAATGTATTTCTGTGATTTACAGAGGCACATCCTCTGAGCCAGGACTTCTTTGGGGAAGTGCTTAAATTATCACACTCAGACTATAAACAGGTTTGCAACCTCCATTTGCTCCGTCTGAAGTGTTTTACCTGCCGCTGCTTGACCAGGCTTAGAGGACAGATAACACTAGGAATAAGACTGATTTATTTAGAATAAAGAATCTTTACAAGTAAAGATTTTAAACACTTTTAGCATATTCATGTAAAACATTTGTCCTGCCTTCCAATTTATTTTAAATTGTTTTTAGAAAGAAAAACCCTTTACTTGGTGAAGCAACATAAAATAAAGCTCCTCAAGTATTATTAGAAGGCATGCCTTTGGAACCACCAAGCTGTTTGTAGAATACTGTTTAACATAGAGAAGCTGTTCTCGGCATGGCCTTGCATTAGGACGCATAGCTCACAGCACAGCAGAAACTGGAGTAGCTGACTAGCACAGGTCAACCTAGGTCATTCAGAACCTCTGGCAGGGAGCCTAGATTCTACTTAATGTTTCTTAGGGGACCCTAAGGTCCATCGAGGACCAAGGAACACTAATGCTGAGGGGGAAGAAAGAAACTCTTAAGAAATCTGAATGCTTCAGAATCCCAAGCATCTAGCCAAAAGAAAGGCAATTTCAAATTTTAGTAGACAGCTTTCCAAAAGTCAAGGAAATGCTTGAAACTAACAGTAAATTAACTTGATGCAAAACAGGCTTTCTTGCAAGAATTTAATATAAAATTTTTACTAAGAAATTATTTCGCATCTTTTCTTTTCAAAACTGGCAAGGGTTTCATTGTCTCAGTATAAATCAATTTAAAAGAGCCACATGTTAAGTGTTTAGGGAACTTCATTTCCCTAAGGGAAGCCACAGTGAGGGATGTAGTGTGTTCCCAAGTGTCAGACCTTATAAAGTCCTTGCTGGAATTGAAAAGGCTACTGAATTATAGTAACAATCTATGAACTAACAGTAAAAATCATAGGAGGGTACATGATATTTAAAAAAAAAAACTATAATTCAAGTAAATTAAGGGTATGTATTCTCTCTGTTCCTATTTTTTTCTAATATATATTCTTTAACAGATAGACACATATTCATTATAACTCTGTAATGGTTTATACAATGTACTGCAAATTAAGACTAGTTTTGTTTTTATATTATTATTGCCTTTCTGCATTCTCTTGTGTCTGAAACAAAAGAAAGTCACAACAGCGACAACAAAATCCCTCTCCATATCTAGATTTTCCTATTTATCAATGGGCTGGTGATAGTATATACACTACAGAAATGTAAGGGGTGTGCCTATATTTACCCATTTCATAAATGTCACTCAGTTATTGCTGCTCAGTAGACGTTAGGTATCCTTTTGATTTTAAACAATGCATCACTTTGTTAGTAATATTTTGCCTTTGATTTAATGGTCTGCTATCATTCTACAATTTGTACATAGAGAAACTTAATTTATATATTTCTTATTAGTGGTATTTGGGTTGATTGTAGTCTCTGGCATTACAAAAATTCATAGACAATATCACTATGCCTGTATCTCTCAATACATGAACCTGTATATATAAGGACAAGGATGAAGCACCCAGAAGTCTACTTATATTTTATATTTGTATTTACTTACATTTTATTTTAGAGAATTAAGGTAACATATAGAAGTAAACATTTAAAAGGTATTAGGTAATGTCTCCAACATTTTCTCACTCTGCGTGGAAAGCACTAATATTTCAATGTCTCACAATAATTACCAACTTAATTTCACCAATTTATCACATTAAAAAGTTTAATTATTTCCATAGATCATTTTGGATTCTTTTTCATCCAATTAGAAAATAAAAGTAATAGACTAATGGCATTACGATTCAATTTGTATGATGCGGCTATTCTATAAAAACTCATATTACAAAATAAATTTGACTCAGAATTGGACTTTTTGACTGGTACACCATTATTGCAATGGACTGATGCCCAAAGCCCTTAAAGTCCCTTTGGTTTTACTCTAGTTAGACCCCTTACTGCAGGTCAGGGCATGAGCCGAACCAAAGGAATGTGTTGTGCAGGGTTCCCACTCATTGACAAGAACAAGAAAAACAGGGCATCACAGAAATTTCCTGCCAAGCTTGTCATGAGTACTCACAGTTAAGCAAATTGAAGATAACACCCAGGAAGGCATATTTTTTTAAATATTATGTTTTATATAGTTGAAGGATGAAGATTTACTTTTTTATATATAATTATGACCCCTGAGTCTTTGAAACACCTGCTTCTCTTCCTGGTTTTGTTACTCTCCATAAAGGAAGAGATTCCTGTTGAAAAGGAGTGAGAGGTTAAGTGTCCAGAAACATCACACTAAAGCAGGAAATTGTAAAGGAAGAAAATCAGCCATAAAATAGCTTGACTTAGAGAATGATTGTCTAGGGGAAGTTTCATTGCAGACTTTATCCAAATAGCACCTATAAAGGAAAAGCAGAGGTGAAAATTCAGCATTCTGAAAGAAAGCTTTCTCTGGGGGACACTCTTCCTCTATGATTAACTTTTGCCTTATCTGGTGCGTTTTCCTGCAATACAGATTTGCATTATGTATAATCTATAATAGTCAAGCTTGTAGTCATGTTAGTTAGGTTTCTTATATATAGAGAGATATATTTCAGTTAGATAGGTATTCTTAAAACCTTTCAAAGACTAAAGAATATAAATTTAAAATGTTTTAAGAACTTAGGACTTTTCATGACAGTAAGACACATCTGCACTAATTACTTCAAGAGGAAGATGGGCATTGAAGAGGCTCCTTATGGAGTTTGCTAGCCATTTGGGTAAGAAATTGCTCTTGCCTAGACTTCTTAACTGGACATGCAGGACCCACAGAGAAATGACTGCTGAACTTG
The DNA here is from genome assembly GCF_014885135.2 of Alexandromys fortis. Taxonomy (NCBI): domain Eukaryota; kingdom Metazoa; phylum Chordata; class Mammalia; order Rodentia; family Cricetidae; genus Alexandromys; species Alexandromys fortis. The sequence goes on from NW_026067898.1 coordinate 4,578,060, forward strand.
CCTAAAGGTGAGATAATCCTTCGGGGTTCCTGCTTTATGAAAAAGTCTGCCAGACATTCTTCAGGACACAGAAGAAAGTGATTGACAAACTGCCAATATAGGCAGAACTGTCTTTGACATTTCCTGTTTCATGGAAAAGTCTGCTGGATACTATGGGCCAGTAGGTTGACGATGGATGCCCCAATGATACAGAAGAACTTTGGGTGATTGCAGGCAGTGATCTGTCATTTGTAGAGTTTTGGAAGTTGCTTATAATGTGCTTCCTGTTTACTTAGGTAATATTATATCTTTCTTGAGTCTTTGATGGAGTTGAAAAGTTAATAGTTATAGTTTTTCTTAGTTATGCTAAAAGATAAAGTAGATATAAATATTGTAACTGTAATTCTTACTTGATACCTATTTTGTTATATGTAATTTTACTATGTTGAAGATAAAGCCTTCCTTTTCATTTAAACAGAAAAGGGGAGATGGTGTGGGATTTCCCTCTGTATGCTGGGATTACCATTAATGAAAAAAAAACCTGCTTTGGACCTATAGCAGGGCAGAATTTAGGTAGGCAGGGAAGATGAAATACAATGCTGGGAGAAAGAAGGGTGGAGTTAGAGAGAAGCTATGTAGCCCCATCGGAGCCATAGGTAGACAGGTAGACGGGTATGTGTTGGTGAAGTTTGGAGATGGGGCCTAAAAGTTAAGTGAAGAGAGAACTGGAGAAATAATAATCAACAGGAGAACAGTGAGGCCAGATGACTTAGTGTGCATGTTAGAGCCGTAGTTCCGTCACGCAGCCCACATTAGAAAAGAGAAAGGATCAAGCAACTATTTGTACAAGCAGCAAAGGGCTCACTCCTCCATTCTTTTTTTCTTTTTAAGCGACCTTAGTCATTTGCTCTAGCACATTCTTCGCCACATGGCTGCTTGCTCTTTGAACCGAATGGAAAGCAAGCTGGAAATCACAGGCTGAGAGACAGCTCTGATAGGCATGGGATGTGTGCCTGCCTGTCTTGCCTTTCTGGCACCGTGTTCTGGTTTCAGAACTGGTGTCTGAGCATGGAGCAGGTGTCCAGCAGCTGGCCCTTGTCATCTCCTTTTTAGAATCTGTTGCTAGTATCACTATTGCCTTTGCATTTCTGCATGCTCAATTTCCTCATTCTGACAGGTGTTTTCTAGAGTATTTTCTAGCTGTGGGAGAGGCTCTAGTAGAGGGAATTCACCTTTATTGTCACGACCCAAGTGGGCCCATCCCACCCCTCAAACCATGCTTTCAAAACCCAGGGCTTCCTCTCCTCCGCAGATAAAGAGGCCAATTTTCTGACACCCAAGGCTAATAGGAGAGATGAAAGTCAAATTTGCATCCTATGCCCCTAGCTGCTACTCTAGAATGCTGCTTAAAATTTTATTTTGACTACCCCAAATTGTCTATATAGTGGTAACTAGAAAGATTCTTAGATTACTAGAATTCATTTTGAAAATACCGGTTTCCCCCTTTATAGCTGTCAATCACTCTCTCCTGTGTTCTGCTCTCGTACAATGCATGTTTATTTAAATGTTTTCTCAAAAACATGTTTTTGTATCCGAAAAGCTGGAAGCATTATTTTAAGGATTCAAGAATTCCCTTGAATCAGGTGAATAAATGTGTTTAAACCTGCTGTTTTAGAAAATTCATATCATCACACGCAGGCTCTTCCAAATTAGAGTGCAGTTTTGCAAACTTTCATGAGCAATACCAAAACAACGTCTGCCTTGCAAAAGTGACAGCCATTGAGAGGAACACCTGTTACCTAGATGGTTGCTGATCCTCCGTCTTACCCACAAGTAGTTCCCTGGACCGCCTCTAGGCATCCATGGCAGCCTCAGGTCTTCTTAGGTGGAGATATAGCCAGCACATGGATGCTTCTACAGAAGAATTAATACAGACAGGAAAAATAAGCCTGCCACCCCTCAGACAATGTCTGGACATAGTCAAAGAATGGAGTCCTGTGAGGAGATTTATGAGTGCCTGTGAGAAAACTCCAAAAAATCATGACACGTCATGCCCTTGTGGTTGCACTCATGTGACCCCTCTTAATCCTCAGAGTATAATTGTCTGATGCCCTAAATAAAGTTGGCTATTGTGTGAGGCTTAGTCTGCCTTATTTATTGGCCCCATTCTTCCAGGTTCTACAACCTCTAGACAACATGCCATGTACAGATGTGGTTAGACCTAGAACTGTCTTGGACAAGCTTGGAGCATAGAGCTGAGTACTCCAGGACTATGCCAGCAGATTTGCATGGCTATTTAAATATACGGTTACTGAAATTTAGTAGAATTAATTATAGAAAAATAAGTAGAATTAAAAATAGTTCTACTCCAAAGACTCAGTAGCTAAAAGTGAGTAGTGATTGCCCTGCAGGACAGTCCAAATTTTAGAATATTTTTACCATAGCTTGAAGGTAATACCCCATTACTGAAGAAACCACATAGTTCAGATACAGGATTTGGAGGAATATAGCTGGAATGATCTGGAAGCCTCCATTCTGAGAAAGAGCTTTCATAGTATCTTAAGGAGCTCAATATTAGTCCTACCTGGTTGTAAAGCCTATGAACGACCACAGTGGCTGGATGGGCAAGATATTCCCAGTGGTATCAGAGCGCCACTTTCATCTTGGAGATCACTGACAGCTCCCTGTTCAGTAGTATATAATGCTCCTGCTTCTCTGTTCAACCGCACAAAATAAACACACTGGGCTGCTGCAGTGCAGTGGCTTCACCATCAGAGTCTAGATCACACCACTCCAACTTTTCTTTGTCTGTATCTGTCATTTCTTCAGTGTTTGTCTTTTCCTCATTTCCTTGCTTCTCCAGTTAGGTTAATCCTAGAGCTGTGTAGAGTGTGGGATACCCACCCTTCTTTATTTCTCCTCTTCCCTTATTTTTCCTACTCCCCTCTCCTCTTTTCCTTCCTTTCCTCCTCTTTCTGTCTTCCTTTACTCTAGAGCCACATGCCCAGTCCTGTTTTTACTTCACATTCTAAGACAAGATCACACTAATTCCTTCAAGTTGGTCTTGAATTTAGAATCTTCTTGTGACTGCCTTGAAGGGAGTCAGAGTAAAGGTTTGTGCCACATGAGACCTGGGAGGTTTTTATGAATATAGAATTATACTGGGTTCTAAAATTTGTTTAGCACTAGCCCCCAATTAATGGCTTTCTTCATTTTGGTTTCCTGGCTATTTTAATGTGCTTACTTTATATATGAATTTCGACTTGCCTAGTATAGAAAATTCATGCATTTAAAAAAATTATTTTACATGTTCACATTTGAAATACTTTTCCATATTCTAAAGTGAGATTTTTTTCAAAGAATCTTTAGTTACAACACCAATGTTACTTTTAAAAATTTACCTTTGTAAAATTAAATTAATAAACATATTTTCATTATGAAGTTGTCACTTTCAGTATCAAATAAATTCCATTAAAAGTATTTATTCAAATGATCACAAATATAAAGGTATGAACTATTTTAAATTTTATGAATGAAAATTCTATGATTATGAAACTTACCTAAGACGTTTAGGCTATATATATCTAAAATACGCAAATATATGTACATGTATGTACATATCAAACATGTATTGTGAAGTAACGTGAACCACATTTTCAGCCATACATGGTTCCAGAAAGAGGGTGTGCTCCCTGCTGCTACCTCAAACAGACGAAACAAGCACAATGCTTTCTACTGACCCTGACTGAAGAATTTGTTGGTGACGGGAACAGATACTGTAACCCCAAATGAACTGCCATTATCTGAACCCCAAGAAAGCTGGGCTTCAGCTCAGCCTCGCCACGGTTATTGTTCAGCTAGGGACATCGTCTTAGGACAATCTGTCCATGTCTGCAGTGTCCTTCTCTGCTCTGCAAATGCACAATATACCAAGTCTCCCTCTGAGACTTGCCATGGCAATAAAAGGAGCAAACACGCTCAGCTATGCACAGATATCATTGGAATATTGTGCCAATGGTGTCTAGAAATAACTCCAAAAGCTGGCCTTGCAAACCACTATGGCTTCAAACACAAAGACAATTTAATCACATCTCACCTTGTCTTTGTAGACTGCTCTACTGTACTATTAATTTGTGTCTTCTCTAGCTCAAAATGGGTTCTAATTGTCCCTTGATCTCTAAGCAACACAGTACTTTAGTTTAACAATGGCTGTGCAATCCAGACACGGTGGGTCACGCCTATAATCACAGCACTTAGGAGGCTGAGGAGGTTTAGTCGCTGTGAGTCTGAGTTTAGCTTATGCTCCACGGAAAGTTCCAGACCTGCCTGAGATACTGTGACACCCTATCACTGAATCAATTAATTATAAAAGTAGTGCTGCCATGAAGATAGCGTTGGGAGGAAACTAACCAACTACTTCAACTATTTTTATGTACAAAGAAAAGTTCACAGAGAAAAAGGACAAAATCTTACAAAACGTGTGTGACTTTCAAGCTTGTCACTTCCCATTTTCATTTAACTTTTTCTCATGGGACTCGCTCACTTCTGCTTCTCCTATGAGCGTTTCAAAGCACCAAGAAAACTTTCAAGGGAGCCATTTCTGATGTCGTGCAAATGGGCTTAGGCGTCGCCAGTCTCACTTCTGAGTCGGTCAGGGGAAGGATGTGGGAAGCTTCGCTAATAGCGGCTTGGAGTCGGGAAAGAAGGTAGGGGTTGCACTGTTTCCTAGAACCATAGTTTAGAGATCCCCCGGGGCATTTCAATCAGGAGTTTCTGAGTGACCCAGATCCCTTGGAGTAAGGTCACAGGAGCTCCTGAGGCATGTGACTTGTGCTTGTTCTTTTAGTGTTACACCCCCCTGCCTCTGTCTCAATGTTCCCATTTGCTGTGACTCAGTTTCTCCTTTTACTGCATCCTGTGGTCAGACACAATGACATTTATGGGAGAGTTCTGTGAAGCAGAATTATTATTCACTTCATAGATGTGAAATTTAAGGCATGTAGATATTATACATGTGTCCAGGGAGATTGATCTTGGCCTTCCTAATATCAGGGCAGCTCGTCCTGGAACCTATCACTTCCAGCCTTATTCAGGCCTCTTCATTTTAGGACTTGTTTATCTCAACGTTAAGCTAGACTAGCCTCAGAATGACTGACTACTTTCCAGGCCGCTATACATCTTTCCAAGGCCCTACTAATCAATCCTCCCCAGGCCCTGCCTGGAACTTGTCTGCCTTTGGTCCACTGACCATTTATATCAAAGTCCCACCCTGTGTTAGCTGGATTTATGCTAACTTGAACACAAGCTAGCGTCATCTGAAAGGGGAGAACCTCAGTTAAGAAAATACCTCCATAAAATCAGGCTGTAGGCAAGCTTATCGAGTATTTTCTTAGTGATTGATGTGGAAGAGTTCAGTCCACTGTGGGTGGGGGCACCCCTAGGCTCGTGGTCCTGGGTTCTATAAGAAAGCAGGCTGAGCAAGCTAAGAGGAACAAATTGGGAAGCAGCACCCCCTCATGGCACCCACTTGTATTAGCTCCTGCCCTGTTTGAGTCTCGGCCCTGATTGCCTTCAATTTTTCCCACTTTAGCTGGAGGTGTAAATCCTGGAGGATCAGGGCTTTAAAAGGGCCTAAAGTTTTACTCACGAGCCAGCTTTATTCAGGGCATCTGACAGTTCACACTCGAGGGCTAAGAAGAATCACCTGAGTAAGGTGCTGAATAGCCAGGACAACCCACATGTGGCAAAACATGTGCTTCCATAGAGACAGATGAATAACAACAGCTAAACTGAACTCTCTCCTTCCTGCTACACCTGGGAGGAGCATGAAAACACAGTCCAAGAACACCTCTGTTTTGAGGGAACTGAGGGAACAGGACTCTTGTTTCCTTGGGGTTTTCCCACAAGCACTCAGTATTCTCACATGACTCCCTCCATTCTGGGACTGTGTTCTGACACTTCAGTGATGAACAGGGATGTAGAAGTGTATGCCAAATAAACTTTTCCCTTCCCAGGTTGTTTTAGATCATGGTGTTTTATCACAGCAATAGTGACCCTAACTGAGACAAACCCTGACTGGAAGTTAGAAACACTTCGGTAACTCTTAAGCCTTGTAGATGCCCCTGGGTTTTACCTCAGATAGGTAAGATGAGCTTATCCTGGGGTAGGGATTGAACCTTCTCTTTTCTGATATCATCCAGGGCCAAGGATGACAAGCATACATCTACAAGTATATTAATTATCTGTCAAACAGTGACTTAGGGTGGAATCAACCTACATAACTTGTGTGCTTCCAAATCCCTCTCTAATAATTCCATACATTGATAACATCACTTACGACTACCTTGTACTTTCAATTTAACTATTTAATAAGTATTTGAGTGCTTATTATGAGCTTGTTAAATATGAAACCCAATACCCACGTCCATTATATACGCAGTCTTCCAGAGAGTGGGTCACAGCTAATATTACTCCATCAATCAAAAACACGCAATCAACATCACAATCTAAGTTCATATAAAATCTAACGTCATTTTGTTGACTGACTCCAATTCTATATTTTATCCTTTCTCTCCATCATTTTTTTCATTAAATATTTATTAATTTTTTTATTATTTGGCACTTATTTGATAGATTCCATCCACAGTTGCTGTAGTTTCAAGAAGAATCTTTATCTTTTGATATAGAAACTCACTGGCTTTTTAAAACAAGTTTCTGCTTTTACTTTTTATGTTTTTTCTTACCTTTTCTTGACTGTTTTCTACATTTATATAATACATTTTAGTCACACCCCTCCCCCAGTTCCTCTCTCTTACCCTCCCTCTTGTCGAAATCTTGCTTCTGAGCGAGTCCCCTCCTACTCGGATTTTTCATTTGTATGTGAGTTTACAGCTACTTCCTTGTGTGGGTGGGAGCTGCTTTACTGGGGAATCAACAACTTAGCTTCTTGAAAACACTCTGAAACCGTTGAGAAGAAGCCTCCATTGCTGCTACTCCAGGCACTTCTCATTCAAATGTCCCTGATGTGATGTCGCAGAAGGTTCTCAGGCTAAGTCATCAGAAGGCTTCAGAGTCCCTGGTGGAGTCTAACTGAACACGGCTAAGCCGAACGCGTTAGATTTCTGAAGACTGTTCTGAAAGACTGCACTGCCCCAGATGAGGATTTCATGGTTTCTGGCTGGAAACCAGCGCCTCGCTCCTCATCTTGCATTTCATGACTTGTTCAAAGAGGAAAACAAGCAAAGGTTTCAGTTACCGAGTAAACAAGCTAAAAATGTATATCCTGTGAACGAGCAGAGAAGGCGAATCCACAGGAGTCTGAAGACTCAGAAAGGGTCTCACAGACGTTGGACAAACACCTTTGTTCCTTTGGATCATCTCCTTCCGACCCTTAGAACCTCTTTCTCAAGTCCAGTTCCTCCCTTTTGATAACCATGCTCCTTTATTTCTATGACTCATTTCTGCATCTCTTACAGCTGTGAACAACTTTCAAAGGTATCTAAAGTGAAGACATTCACAGAAGAAAGAAATAATAAAATGCCTTTTATCAGTCTGTCTTCATTGTACATCCTGCGCTTCCTATTCAGCGGGAAAGCCTCTCACAGCTCCTGAGCACGTCAATCACAAAGCGTCTTCTGGAATAAAGTCCGTCTCCTTAGAAGGAGCCCCTAACGGCTAATAAACTAGGTGCTTATGCCTCAGAGCAAGGTTAATACCATATTCGCATTTTAATCCATGGGTATTTACTTGGCATCTAATTTGGGCTTTGTCAGACTTTTGTTCCACAGTAATGTTGCCTAGAATTCATAATTAGTGCATTGGCCACTTCAATAAGTGGTTTTGTGATAACTACTTTGCAAGGTCAGATGTTTGTATTTTATTTGGAGAAATAATAAACTTCCAGCGGTTGGTGTAAACTTGGCACAGCCTTGCTCACAATATTGAATAATGAAAAATCCATCACTGATCACGTTCATATCACAAGTGAATTAGTACCGACCTTTGTCAACACTCCCTTGACAGGCTGAGCACACACTCATGAGGACGTGTGTGCCTTCACTTTCTCTCTGCTTCGTTTTGCCAACTGCCTCGGGTCGTGTTCCTGACGATAAGAAGACACACGGCACTGCAGAGATACAGATATATAGGTGTACTCAGAACTCACACCACAGTTTCAAACCGTCACCGTGGCTTCGCAGACCACAAGCTCCCTCCCCCGCCGTCCCGTCCCGGAGGGAGAGCGAATGAAGTCTCTTCAGCGATTCTCTCACACAATAGTGTTTGTGCTGTTCATGGTGTAGATAGGGGCTGAGGGTCAAGGGTCCCAAGAGCAGTGCCTGGCAACCTTCTATGCCTCTCAGCTGAGGACTTCCCTGGCTTTCCTCTCCACCAATCAGAGGGCTCTGAGGTGAAACTGCTGAGCATTGAATCTGCAGAGTGTGAGTGTCCTGCTGCTGGGGCACAGACAACAGAGGTTCCCGCTTCACACTGGGACCTTAACCAGCATTTTAATTGTGTAGTGGGCAGGTATTTAACTAAGACACTGGTGCTCCCTCTTTGAAACCATAGCACTAGCCACGGAAACTCACCCCGAATAATCAGCACAGTTGCCAGGTTGCTGTCTGTGGGGGAAAGGAGCAATGGGCTCTTCTGAAGGTGTTCCCTCTCTCTTTGAAAGGGCATCTCTGCCGCCCGGGTATCCATTTGAAGGTAGAAATGGATATGACCAGGATTTGTTTTTAAAGCTTACAGGATCGTGATGAAAAGAATAAAAGTTTTGAGGTCAGAGTGACCCATCATAGATGTCACTCGTTCACTCGTTTGGCCCTGGATGGTTGATCTAACATCTCTAATGTTCTCTTTCTCCAATAAAACGAAGGGAAGAGACATTCACCACATGTTCTGTGGGTGTGGGGAGTGGCCACACTAGGGATCCAGTGGCTATCAGCTTGTTCCCTCAGCGTCTCTAAAGAAACATTAAGTTCACACATTTTATTTATTTTATAACAACTCATTTTTAAATTATTCTTAATAATAAACTATTATTACTATTAAAATTATGTAGTCTTAAATAAAATTTATATGGCACTTTTAAGACTCTTCACTTTCTGAAATAACAGAGGATGACCTCAATTAGTTTAAAATGTAACTCAGGAACCCACAGTGGGCCAATGAGATGCCTTAATAGGTAAAGGCACTTGCTGCAACTCTAGTGACCTGATTTAAATTCCCACAGTGTGGAAGGAGAGCACCAGTTCCTGCCAGTTATCTCCCGACTTTGGTGTACATCATGACACATGTGCACATAGAGGTATGTGCCGACACACACACATACATCACACACATGAAGCAAATAAATATAAAAATAAGAATTTAAGTCAAACAGCAACTTATATCCTATTGTACAATGTTAGTGTAAGCTGAAAACAGGAAAATTATGAAATAAATATGTTTTATTGGTTTAAACTGTTTCCCAAGATAGGCTCTACAGCTCAGTGGCAGCCTACTTGCCTAGTATCTGCGAGGCCCTGCTTCTGAACCCAGTACTTCGAAAACAAAAAAAAAAAATGCCAACAAACAAACAAAAAACTGTCAATCAGTCATTACACATCCTCCTGCATCTCAGGCTGAGGAACACTGTGGGAGATGGAGCTGAAGAGTTGTAAGAGCAAGAGAACCGGGGAGTTGGCTGGGAGATTGTGTCTCCTCGTGGTGTCAGAAGCCACAGCCATGAAGTCTCACCAACATGACTGCCTAAACATGAGCTGAACAGGGATGACACCAATTGGCATCAAACTAGAAGGAGAAAAAGCCCAGGAAGCCTCAGCCCTATACAAAGAACCACAGACAATGGAAGGGAGCTGGGAACAGGGGAGGTGGTCTTCCCCAAGGAAGAACACACCGACTGGTTACCTGCTGGAAAATGATCAGTTCTGAAAACACACATACAAATAACCTTATTTAGACTGAAAAGGTTATGTGTAAGTGGACCGTGAATTTTAAGGAGATCAAGGAGGTGAATGTAGGAAGGTTTGGAGGAAGAAAAGGGAAGGGAGAAATGCTGTTCCTATATCATAATCTCAAATTTCAAATGTCTCCAAAGGGTAAGAGTTAAACAGAAATCATTCCAAATAACCAGTAGAAGTGATTGCTCAATTTTAATTGTTGATTTTATCAACTGTTTGGCTCAGCAAACCATACTGACTTCCTAAAGCTCTTGAGGCCATTTGCCTGAGGATTGTACAGCAATGAGCCTTCTCTTGGACAATGGTGGAAGCCATGGAGGTGAGAGCCCCGATGAACTGTCTCCTCCTCCTCTGGGTGTTGCCTGAGATCAATCAACCCAAGAGGGGGCACGCCGATGCTATCTTATTCTCGCTCTGAGTCAGCTCTTAAGTTTTGTCTCTCTGGAGTGGGAGTCATGTCTGTTTCATCTTTATATGTGCTCAGGACATACATTTATCATATGCTGTATACTAGATGAAAATATATTAACTCAAATGAGATAAACTGAGACTCTAAAGACACAGTCCATACACACACACATACAAACACACACACACACACACACACACACACACACACCTACATGCACAGGTGTTTGTGCCACAGGTCATGTATGGAAACCAGAGAACAATTTGTGGGCGCCAGTTTTTTCCTTCAGCCATGTGTCCTGGAGAATGAACTCAGGTCATTAATCTTGGTGATAAATGCTTTCATTCCCCCTGCCAAGCCATTGCCCTGGCAATAATAAATAAAACAAAAATTTAAAAGAAAGTACCAAGCAATACAGATGTATTTTAGTGATGGCAATGCTAACTGAGATTATAAGTGTACGGTGTGGAATAACTGTCTTAATATAGGGAAGAAATCTTACACTTAAAATGTATTTGTGGCATCATTTTAACCTTCTATGATAAAAAGTGCTTTTTGAGAATTACTTGACCCTTGACTTAAATATACATATTAATTCTCAAATACACACAGTGGGCAAACAACCTAATGTTATCTTGATAGTTCTATGGGTATCATAGCTACCTAACTTTTGATCAGAACTCCAAAACTCAAAGTCTGACAATGTCATGTCTTGGGAAATTCATAAGTTCAAGGCCCAATTCAGATGTGGCTTACTGATATGTGTATATTATTCACACAGAGGCTTAGCTATAATCCACAAATATGAGGTCTTTCTATACTCAGCATTCAAAGCTAAAGATAAATACCAAACAGTTTTATAACAAGGCACATGATACAGTTCCTTTTGAGAATATCAATATTGAGTATAGTAACTAGTAATATTGAGTATAGCAGTAACTTCATCATATGGACACCCACAAAAGTTGCACCAGAATTTCATTTTCAGCAATTAAGAAATCAATAAAGTTAAATGAGTGGAAATAAAATCAGGCTGAAATGGCAACAAGATGGAAATGGAGCAGAAAATTCTGAGACGAAGTTAGATGAGGGAGTGGACAAGTCTTATTGGGTAGACCATGAGGTGAGGAAAAGGGGAAAATAAAGACGATAGCTCCCATGCTTTACTTCATAGGTGGATACTGATGCCATCTACTGAGATCAGGAGAACAAGAGGAAGGCACCAGGAGCTAAGAAGGAAGGAGACAGGAAAGACAGTGTCATTTGTGATGATGTTGGGGTGTGTGTGGGCGTCTAAGTAAGGACAGACATTAAACAGGCTATCATTAATCTGGAGTGGAAATGGATAGAAAGTAATATGTCTGGAATATTACATATAGGAAGCCAATCAAGCCCTGACTCGGTAGAGATCATTGTAAAAGACAAAGAGGAGGAAAAGCCCCGAGAAAACGGTTTCCTACATCACTTAGCATGTCATTAAGAGGTATTATCTCGCTGAGACATTGTAGGACTTCACATGTGTGCCTTGATAGCGTTGGGTGGGGGTGTTTCGACAACAGCATGCAGCTAGCATGGTTGGACTTCGTTTTGCTTTCTAAACCCTTCGAACGTCCTTTTGTTTCACACTGTGGTTTCCTCACACACTGTGGTTACCACACACCACCTTCTTGAGCAGATAGGGCTGGCTGGTTTCACTTTATGCCACACAAACATGCACGTGGCATGAGGTTCAGTCTTCTTAACCGCACAGACCATTGCATCTTCATGTTTAGCAAAAATGTAGACTTTTATTCAAGTAATTCAATTAGAGTTATGGAACTCCCTGTGTCAAGACCATGATGGGTTCATCCACTGAGGCAGTTTACCTGAGCTAATGGGAGCTCACCAAATCTAGCTGGACTGGGAAGCAACAAGCAGAGGACCAACCTAGTCCCTCTGAATGTGGTTTACGGTTGCATGGCTGGGGTAGACTGAGGGGCCACTGGCAGTGACACCGGGATGTATCTCTACTGCATGTACTGGCTTTTTGAGATCCTGTTTTCTTTGAATGGATACCTTGCTCAGCCTGGGTATAGTGGGGAGAGCCTTGGACCTTCCACAGAGCACTATGCCTTACCCTCTCTTAGGATTGGATGGGGGTGAGGTAGGAGGGTGTGGGGGAAGTGAGAGTGGGAATTTGGTATTTTTTTTTAAGAATTTAATAAATTTTAAAAAAGAAAATAATTAAGAAAATAAAAAAAAATTATGGAATCATCTAATTTGTCATAGATAACATTGTTCAGTAAATGATTAATAACTGATTTGATATTATTCATTGGTCCACTTTCTGTATGGTTTTCTGGAACAATCAACAAAGAATAATTAATTTGAGCTTTGGTTTTTATTTTTTATTTGTGAGAGGTGTGTGTGTGTGTGTGTGTATGTGTAGTGTATGAGTGCACAGGAGAGCATTTTATTATTCACATTTTATTCTCTGTTGGCAAGATCCCTCACTGAAGCCGGACCCAGGCTGGCAGTCAGCAAACCCCAACAGCACTCCTGCATCCAGCCTTTTGTTGCTGATGTTATGGGCCCAGATGGCCATACCCAGTTTTTGCTTGGTTGTTGGGGATCTAAACTCTGGTCCTTATCCCTGAGAAGCATGCATTCTTACTCACTAACCCATTTCCCCAGCCTCCTGTCTTTGTTTCTAATCTTTGGTTACCAAGAGCTCTGAGTGCAGGAGCTCAATAACTTCTCTGTTCTCTATCTCGTCCATATCGGTTACAAAACGTCAGCTGACTTTCAACTCTACCTTGAACTTTACAAAAGTGGGAACATTTCAGGCCTGTGTCATGATGAACTTTTAAACTAAACCACTGACTCATAAACAAAACCATCCTAGCCATGCATAGTGTTATTACATATAATTTTAAACTGTTCTCTAAAGCCAAAAGTAGTATAGTTGTGGCTAAATATTGTTAAAAATCTGGGCTGTTTTCTTTTGGTAAAATACAAAGAAAGTTCAAGAAATAAGTTCCCTCAGATATAATTTTTCAACCTATTCCCAGTGTGCAGAAGTAGGGCTCTAATTTTAATCCCTCGGTACTCTCTCAAGGCCTTTTGAAAATTTCCAATTCAGTGAAAACCTCACATATAGAGAAATAATGTCATCTGTGTCCTCATATGTCAGGACATTCTCTGACATTCTCGGTTATGAAATCACGGAGTTCTCCTCCTCAACTACCACACCTTAAATACTGTGACTTAACACATGCCTGTTATGAATCTCAATTGTTTGCTAGTGAAGAAACCGTTTAATGTGCTAATATAGATAGGATTCGTGCCTATGATATATAATGTTCTATAGATGCCTGTGGGTCCAAAGGAAACCGAAATGGCGTACACTTCCAGCTGTTTAAGGCAAGAGCTGAGTCTCAAAGTTTTAAACTCTTGTTACGTTTAGAAATCAAAATTGGAATTTTACTTGTAGTATCTTGTTGAACGAGTTTCTAATATAAACATGAAGATAGATAAAATGTCAGAAATTGTCTTAAATATGGAGCTATCCAGACTTGGAAACATTCTAGGAAAACAAAAGCCTAAATGGGTGCAAACAAAAGGATCCCGTTGCTCTTTATGCTCAAGCGAAGTATCTTTTCCATAAGAAGCAAGAGAGAAAACCCCACTCTGCCCTTATTCCAAGTGGTTTGACTTATTTCATTGAGCATGGGTCTTCTGTTGCGGAAGTGAACAAGACGTGGTGAGGAATGCAGGCAGCTGATCCGGAGTCTGAAGCTCCAGGATTTTCAGCCAGGTCCAGAGGTCTGGAATTTGCCTAAGTTCTCTTCAGTCCAAACAAAAAGAAATGCCCTCTCTTCCTTATGTGTAGGATGATTGTAAATTTAAAATTGTGCACACCCTTTCTATAGCTGTGCTAATCTGTCATGAAGATTCAGTCTGTGGTCTTCACGGGACCAATGGCGCTACATTTGCTGTGGTGTGAGTTTTAAACCTACTTTCCTATCTTCCTATGTGTTAAAAGCTCTGCAAGAACAAGGAAATATGGAGAGATTGAGTCTCATGCACCTTCCCAAACATGTAGAAAAGTACCAAGGTAACACTAGACAAGACTGATTATTTGCAGATAAATGTGCTTTAAAAATAGACTAAATGGCTAGTGTCAGTAGTAAGTCAGAAAGTGAATTCAGAAAGAGTGTGCAAATAGATCAGAGACTGTATAAGCAACAGTAACAATCAGAGTTACTGCTAAATACATTATTTACAGGTCTGTGATTTTGGCATTACTTAGTTTTTAGCAACTCCATTCAGTTTCTTTTTCTGTGAGAGGCAAATTATATGTGTCTACTTTTTAAAATGACATGAAGACAAAGAGAGGGTGTATACAAAGTCCTTAATACAGGGAGTACACAGTAAAGCTTCAATAAATGGTAAGAAAACACCATTAACCTTAAACGTGATTTTTACAGGTAGTATCATTATTTCCTGTTCCTTGTTATTAAAGTGGGAGAACAGGCATTTTGTTTCTATACAACACCTAGCAATAAAAGCATGCTAAAAGTATGACTCTGGGGGAATTGTTAGGACACAGTACTGCTCTCCCAGAAGACCGGAATGTGGTTTTCAACATTCACAGCTGCCTCATGATGGCCTTTAACTCCAGCTCATGGGAATCCAGCACTCTCTTCTGGCCTCAGTGTGTGTGTGTGTGTGTGTGTGTGTGTGTGTGTGTGTGTGTGCACGCGTGCGCGGGGGGGGGGAGCACGCACGTGTCTGTGTGTGCACACGCGTGTGTGTGGCTCAGCAGTTAAGAGCAGCTGCTGCTTTTGTAGAGGACCAGAGTTTGGTTTCCAGCACCCATGTTGAGCAGCACACAACTGCCTGTAGCTCCAGCTCCAGGGGAGCCATCTCTTTCTTCCAGCCCCCATGCACGCCAGACTCACAAGCAGCGCACATCCACACAGGCTTGAGCAAAATACTCACCCATAAAAGATAAGAATATGTAAACTATACTAAACGAGACCATTGACAGTGTTAATGAGCGTGGTGCATGGACAGTGAAAGCTGTTTCTGAAGCTGTATGTCAGCAGCTATAGGAGAAGAAGGCATTTTATGCCTAGAATCTCAAAAACTCCAGATTTGTCACTTGGACCAGGGAGTGAGAGATCGTACAATAATGACAAGAAATTGGAAAGATAAGAGCATCGCTTATTACAAATAACAAAATGGGCATGACTGGAGAACAGATGATAATAATAAAAACCAAAATGGCAAAAAAAATGTTTTTCAAAAACAAAACCACTACTTTCTTTCCTATAATTAGTTAGTTATGCTATATACTGCCTATAATTTTAACTGCAGCAGTTTTTCAAGAACTCTATTTTTAGGAGAATCTCAGTTTACTCATTACACCATCTCCTACCAATGTTTGCTTTTCAACTCTTTCAAACAATCATTCTGTCGCCATAGAGTGTCAAGAATAACACTTTCAAATATCAGACATCCTATAATAATCGATTTCTTGGAGGATATCTTTATTGATTTCTATTTAATAATATCCTCTTTTCTCTTGACGTGAAGCATCTTTTTTTGTGCTTTGAGGCAGTACACACTAAAACACATACAATTAAGGAATACATTATTTGACAGATTTTAGATGAACGAAGCATTACATTTTGCGCTGGCCCACATTCCCTGAGTATTGCTGGTCTTACCCTAGCAATATTCAGCAATCAATGGTTTCCCTCTATAAACTGCTAATTGCTTAAAGCGCCCATTTCACTGCTAAACATAAGCAAAAGATCTTGGAAATGATCCAGAAGCATCATCAAAGTTCTGCAGAAATCAATTTCTAGATTAATAGTCATCATTTTTTTGTTTCTACGGAGCGCAATTCATCACTAGTAATAAGTTAAGTTTGCAATTATAACCATTAGATATTTATTTTCTTTATTAATATAGTGATCTCAGGTGGAAGTAAAGTATTTAGTCAGCTGTTATTTCTTTCATAATTCTACAGATACCCATTCACAGCCCCCATATAATAACAAATTGGAATTCCAGAACTAAACCATGGCCCTAGGATGATTTCTAAAGAATCAATGTCTTGTAACAAAGATCAAGAACAGAGGCAGGAAGAGGAAGAGAAGGAGAAAGAGGAAGAGGAGGAGGAAGTGGGGGCAAGAGATGGGGGGGGAAAGGGAGGGGAGGGCAAGGGCAGTGAGAAGGATGAGGAGGAGAAGAAGTAGCTTTAACATAGTTTTTTCTTATCTTTCCTCAGCTTAGAATAAAAATTAATGTTACATAAACACAGATTGCAATGGAAAGTGTATAGAATTTTCCGTCAATACACTTATGGTATTGATTTGTGCTATAGCCTAGCTTTTCTTACCCTTCTAGATTATTTTTTTGCACAGTCCGTAGAGGCAGAAGTGAAGGGAAAGAAGAGGGAGTTGCTGTCTACTTTAGAGCATGGAGAGGGATGGACTGGTGCTCAGCATTCATCAGTGTTCATGGGAAGAAAGAAAAAAAGGTATGAATAAAATTCTCCCTTTTATGCCCAAACTTATGATCTAAATAAGTAGAAAATAACCAATAAAACTTCTATCTTGGCATCTTAAACTAGTGTGTATGGTTAGATGAGCCCAAATTGTTAACTAAATGACAGGGTGAGCTTGAATGAATGAAACAAATTCTAGTTCTATTGTCTGGGTCTCTAAGACCCTTTCCTGCTCACACGTATTCGTGCTCACCACACGCCATCCACACTAACCATGCTCACACCCATGACTTTTATGGAACTCTAGTCTGCCCTCTGTTTGTTCTCCTGTTCTCATGCCAGAACAGAATTCCCCTTGCCCTTGGCCATGATGACTTGTTTAAGGGTAGAAATGCAACCAAACTCAACTCTTTTTTGACAAAGGTATCATCAAAGAAATTCTATTGAAGTGTTAATATAATTAATCTTTATGTGTAAAAACACAAGAGTCAGATATCAGGGTAAGAACCTGAGAGATAGTTTTAGAAATACTAAGAAACCACATAACATTGTAAAGCGTTATAGGATGACTCATTAAAAAGTCCTATAAAAAAAAGACCTATGGGAAGCATGCAGACAAACTTAAACACGTAGAGAGTATACCATATTTCTTCTGTGGCTAAAACATGCCAGATTGCTACTATTCTCATTTGCTTGACTTTAATCTGTGCATACATTCATTTTGAGTATCCCTCATTCAAATCTGAAATGTTCAGTTTATTTGAAAAATTAAACACATAAGAACAGTTTAGATGAAACAGATGGATTGAATTTAAGTGACAAAATAAAGCTATGAAAGTAATAGACAAGTTACACGAATAAGTATCAGCTAGATCTTGAAATGAGAAGCTCTCTAGTTTGGCTCCAAAGTTTTATAAAGTATGAGGGAAAAAAAAAAAAAAAAACAAAGGAAATCTGACTACATTATCTACATAAAATAATGCATCAATACAAAATTCTAAAAAATATTCATAGGACTCTCTCTCTCTTCCTCCCTCCCTCCCTCCCTCCCTCCCTCCCTCCCTCCCTCCCTCCCTGTCTTCCTCCCTCATTCTCTTCCCCAATAAACTTCATTCCTATGTAGAAAAAGGATTCGTGGAAGAAAAATATTTGCAACCTACTTTGGAGAACAAAGTTCATAACCCACAAAGGAGCAAGACCTATGGGAAGCATGCAGACAAATCCACCGGAAGAAATGGTCGTGTGGCATGGGGAGCCAGCCAAAAGAGGACCAACAAATAATCATGCCACAAATGATCAACAAAGACGGAAGTAAATACAAGTGTGTGATGCCACTTAGGCAAACAGCAGGATATGGGTGATCTGAAGGGGGAAAGTACGGAAAAAAAGGAGTTGGGAAAAGAGATCAATACAGGAGAAGAGGGAGGAAAAGGGGAAAATAGTGCAAAGTACATTTGATATAGACTCAAAGACTCATATTGTTTTATATTTGCCTAAAAGTATATACTTAGTACATGTATACATACACACACACACACTTAATGCAATTGTTGCTTGCAATGCTCTTTACAGGGGTCTTATATTATCTAACAAGACCCCCAGTACCAGTCTTGAGAAACCTCTGTTGAGTTTTTCAAAGGGGAGTCCTACTGACCCCCAAAAGAATATAAGCTATTGCTGTTGCCCTTGGTTACCTCACCAAGGTTGAAGGTAAGTCCTATTGCTGAAGACTAGCACACATAGGATACAGGACTTAGAATATCTGAGGGGGGTCTAACCTGAAAGCCTCCCTCCTGCAGCTTAGCTTTACTAGTACAGGAAAGTACAATGCAAGCTGCCAAGGGAGGGAAGCAATCAATAGTTCTACCCAGCTGAGACATCAATGAACCACAACAATCACCAACATGACGAGATATCCCTAAAGGTCCAACCGGAGCACTATTGTCTTGCCAATAGCTAACAACTGTCTAATTGGACTTAAAGTCTGCGGATAGCAGGGAGTCATGCCTGTACTAGAACCTAGGCAAACGCCTGGGGCTAGTGGAGTCATGGCTTTTAGAAGAGAAACTACTACCATCACTTTACCAGACCAGTGCAATTCCTAACTGCCTTCTAAAACATCCTTAGACCCACAGATAAGTGGGGATCTCAACCCTCGTCAAAAGCTTACCCTTAGAGAGCACGGAGACTATTACAAAAAACTACAACAGTCATAAAACAGAGATCGACTGAGTATGGGGACGTCTAGCTCCAATGGATTCATATATAACACAACTCCTGCATCTAAAGCTCAGGGGACATCAAGAGAAGACATGAAGTGCCTGCACTATGGGACAGTATGAGAGCCGAGAACTAGGCTGGAGATTTAAAACATACACGCAGAGACACAGGGACACGGGCCATCCTTGAAACAAGAATGCCAACTTTATTGTGTTCCAGGGAAGCTTACGTAGGGATCCTTAACTGAAAGCCATGCCCCAGCTCTCAGTATTTCCAGCTGTGAAACCCACCAGAATTCACTCCCCTGCCATCACGAACTCATGAGGTTCTCGTGCTCAGAGCAGCTGAAGGCATTGAGGGTCTGAGGCAGGCAAAGAAAGTCAAGGGGCCAGGGGTCTGCAGTACCCAGCAGAGACAGAAGTATTGCTAAGAGCCAGAAGACCAGGCTGGCTCCTAGAAATTAAAAAACCAAGCTCTTTCATGATACCTTAACAACATGACTGCCTGAACAAGACCTGAATAATGAGAACACCAACAGACATGCTAATGTGGAAAGGGTGATTTATCATGGTTATTCCCCCAGACAAAACTACAGGCAACTGGTGACTGTTGAGAGAGGGAGAATTCTCTGTTCATTATATTCCCCATAATGACTATCCAATACAAAGTAGTCAGCTCTAAAATTATATACTCATAAGACACAGTAAATGGACCCAGCAAGATATATTTATTCAGTTATGCATATCTACATAACAACAAAGAAAAACAGAACATCAATTTGAGAGCAAGTCAGGGTTGGGACTAGGAGGGATTTTAGGGAAGGAACATGGGGAAAACAGTATAATTATATTCTATTTCTTTAAAATTTAAATTAAAATTATTAATGATGCCAGTTATTGATAAATGTATAAAGATGGAGATTTTCTATTTCTACTGTTTAGAGACAGGGTCTCATCTGGACCAAGTTGGCCTATAACTCAACATGCATCCAAGACTAGGTTCAAAGTCTTGACTTCCCTGCAGAGTACTTGGATTATGTGAGAACTCAAGACTACAGCTAAAGTCATGGAATGTTTTTTTTTTCTTTTATGTTGTTGGTAGTATTGTGAGTTAACTCAAAGTTGTTGGAGGACAAGACTTTCTTGAGTGCAAATTTTAAAGTATTGAAAGGCCCATAAAGAAGGAAGTGGTTAAACAAATAAAATTCTAGCAAAATGAATACTAAATACTCATCAAATGAGAACTTCATGGTTTTATATGAAAGATTACTTCCATGGGAAGGATAAATTATAGAAAAAATATGAGACTAAATATGCAATCGAGTCACATATCAGTTACAATTTGCTGCTCATCACGTGCAAGCGTTCAGTGCATGCACACTCATGAGCAGGCCCACCCTCTCACACACATATGCACACACATGAGCAGCCCCACCCTCTCACACACATATGCACACACATGAGCAGCCCCACCCTCTCACACACATATGCACACACATGAGCAGGCCCACCCTCTCACACACATGCTTCCAGAGGCATGAGGATTGCACTTCTTGGGACCAGGACCACTGGAGGAGAGAGTGGGTGGAGCAAGGGGTGGAGCAAAGAACAATCCAAGAAAGGAATGAGGGCACTTATCACTAGACACAAACATAGCTTGAAAAAGAAGCAGCAGAAATAACTATCATTTTTCAGGAAAGCATAATAAAGATATCTTCATTTTAAAGAAAAATAGAAATACACTATGCTTTCACAACCCCAGAATACATTGTTTATCATTTCACGTGGGCTACTTTATCAAATAAGAATGGGTCCCTCCCTCTTCATCTTCATATCCCGTATAGTTTTTCCTCATGACCAATAACTATTGAATGATGGCTAAACAGAATGACAAAGTACTTTATACAAAACTGTTGAGGGCTGGGATACAAGATGGCTTGTACTTCAACTGTTTACAAGACAGACAGCAGAATTCAAATGTTTAAAAACTTGTAAGTGTCTAAAGAGCCACAAGAAATTCCTAAAAAAAAGGACAAAGTCGCATCTTCAATTCAATTTTAAGATTTGCCAGGAATAACTGCCAGAGAAGAATTTATCTGCCCAGGACTGACCTTTTTCCTTCCTGTGTTGTTATTGACACAAATAAAAAGATTGTCCCATTCTATCACATAGGATCAAATAACACAAGAAGCTTTTTCTCACATAACATGAGGTTGGGAACTGTTCAAATGTCAGGGCCCCTGTTTCAAGAACCCTCCCTAGTAAAGACTTCAATGTCTTTTGAGAAGAAACAGCAGCCGGGCGATGGTGGCACACACACCTTTAATCCCAGCACTCGGGAGGCAGAGGTTGGTGGATCTCTGTAAGTTCGAGGCCATTCTGATCTACAAGAGCTAGTTCCAGGATACCTAGGGCTGTTTTATAGAGAAGCCCTGTTTCAAAAAACCAAAAATAAAAAATAAGAAAATAAAGAAACAAGCAAACAAAAAAATCAACAAATGTCAATCAGCATGACACTAAAGTCACAGAAATATGAGAATTTGAAAATCACAAATATAGAAAATTAAAAGATTCAATATTTGACACCAATTCACCCTCCAGAAAAAAGTATCCTTGCTATGGAAGTGTGCGTTAAGTAACAAATAGGAATGTTTCCTCGAAGCTCCTGCAGGAAAGGGCAGTAAAATTTAAAGACACAGGAGTCCGACTCAAGACAGGGCTACTTTTGCAAGAGAACATTTTATTTATATGCTACAAGCTGTTCGTTAATTCTGAAAGGCTGTTATTTGAATCCGAATTCATGTATTTGGTAAACAAATCAAAAAAAAATTGAGTAAACCGAGGCCTTTCATGCTAAACCCTGCTGATTGCAAAGTGAGAGAATCTGCAAGACTGAATAATTAATTACCCAGACCCCTCCTTCCAGATGCCAAGTAAGAGCAGTCAAAGGGCTGGCAATGTGCCTCGGGGGGGGGGGGGCAGGCTATTTGTCCAGCGTGCACAAGGTTCTGGGTTTGATCATCATCACTGTAAACAAAGCAAAAAGCCCAAAACAAAGCAAAACAAAAAACCCACCGCTTTCTAAATGACTCCACAGACATGTAGTTTTGGGTTAATGGTTCACCTAAATGAAATGTCTGGAAGCAAAGATTCAAATATCACATCAAACATTGCCACAGCTTGTAAAAGGATTATAATATGCAAAAGGTTCAAAATGAGTTAGAAACTAGGGGAACTCTTTAGGCCCTGGTATTGATTTTAAAGAGACAGTCTGGGGGTGGGCAAGATGGGTCAGCATGCAAAAGTGTTTCCTGCACCATCCAGACAAGCTGAGTTCTGTTCCTGGATCCCCCAGGAGAAGGAAGGAACCAGCAGTCCAAAGTTGACCTTTGACCTACACATGTCCCTATAGTTGCAAACACATATATACAACAACACACACATATACATACACACATCATATATACAAACACACACACATACATACACACACATCACATACACAAACACGCTGACTTGTTTGGTTATTACTCTCACATTTTATGCTCTATGTACCTCTGGGAAAACTATAATTGGGCCTTAAGATCAAAGTTTCAAATGCCCACTATCAAAATCGGGCACATTTTATTGCCTATTAGCCCAGGGTTGGGCCACATGACCTCAAGCCCTCAGGAGTTGTTAGTCAAACCCTCTTCCAGTGACCAAGTGCCCCCAGAAACTTCAGACTTGCACGGCTCTAGTCCACCAGGTAGGAATCCAGGCCAGCAGAGCTGTGTAGGCAGGAAAACCCAGGGCCAATGCTGGCAGCGGTGTGCTGATGGACATGTGTGGGTATTCTCTGGTTCTGAGAGGGGGAAGATAAGAGTGACTTTCAAAAGGCAAAAACTCTCTCTAAATGTGTCTGAGAATCGCCTGAGGTCTTTAAGATGCGTGTGATTATAAGTACCTAGCAGTGTGTTAAGAAAGGATTCCCGGCTAAGTATGCCCTACTGTGACTCAGATCCAGTGGAACAAACAGAGCTACAGTTTGTAGACCGAATGGAATTCTAGGACGGTTATGAAAGCCTCATGATAGGGGAGTTCCTCAGCTTTCTAATCTTCCACCTTTGCGTTTTGCCAACACAGTCTGATAAAGAAGCATTCAGGACTGACTGGAGGAAACAGAAGTAAATTAGTCTTACATTACTTACCTGAACTGAAACGATGACCTCACTCTACCACATGAATGGTTTCCCTCGTCACTCCAAAACTGCCCAGCACTAGATCCAAAACCAAATAGATGGGGAGAATTAGGAGTTATACCTTGAGTATCGAGGAAGTAGCTTACCAGATAAAAGTCCCTGCTCTGAGCACATGAGGACCTGTGTTGGGAGACTCCAGCATGCATGTAAAAGACCAGGCACTGAGTCACACTCTGAAATCCCAGTGCTGGGGGCTGGAATCCTGCAGATTCTGCTACCTCACTGCCCGAAAGGCTTATTGAGAATTCTGTCTCAAAACACAAGGTGGAGGGTGCTAGAAAAAGACTCCTGAAGGCAACTTAAGGTCTCTATGTGTGCATATGCGGGCAAGCATATCCTCATATGCATGAAAATATGCACTGCATGTGTGCACAAGCGTGCACACACATGCAAGCACTAACAACAACAACAATAATAACAGTAATAATAATAATGTGGAAAAGAGATAGTATCCTTTGTGACCCTGCTCAATTGATGGCCTTCGTATCCTGACACTCACATCTGAGCTGCTGTGAATGTGAAGGTCACTCTATGACATGAGTCATACCCAGAGTCAGGCTTTTTGCAAGGCTCCTCCCTTGAAAATGGATCTGGCTGCGAGTAGAAGACAGCCCCTTTACTTCCTGCCAATGGTTAGCGTAAGCTTGACCCCACGTTCTCGGAACACTACCCAGCAGACAGGTGCTTCTCTACATGTTTATTCAGAGTTCATCTTTCTGCACGCTAAGAGACCACAAGGAAAAGAGACAGAAAATGCCCGGGCAGATCCTCAAGGAATGAGTTGGAGTCAAAGATTCGTCATTTCTATTGTCTCCCATTTGCTTTCTGGAGTTAGGAATGACACACTCAGGTGCCCTCGTCCATCAAGTCATGGCATCGCAAGACCTGCAAACTGCAGGGAGAGTTTTCTAAATGGCCCGTTTCCCATTTCCTCACAGAAGTAAAGGCAGTTCTTCAAACGTAAACCATAAAGGCTGTCAATTTGGACCACTTTTCTCAGCCTAGTTATTAGCAGGACCGAAACAAGAGAAGCCGGCTTTTAACCTCGCTGTCTCTGCAGATTTACAGGGCCTCTCCACACACTTATCTCGGTGGGCACAGCTCGTGAGCCTCGCTAGCAGTTAACATGTGCTGCTGTAAAGCAAACCTGTAAAGGTCTGACAAGGACCAGTCCAAACCACTGATCTTTTCTCAGTGGGTGTCAAGGCAGTTGCGGTCTCAGTCCCCAAACCATCCACTTTAAATCAGACTTTTAAGTCTCTCAAAGACAAGTTCTTCTTGATAGCATACACGACCAGCAGGGCCTCTGCTCAAACAACCATCTCTCGTCTAATCAATCACCACTGCCGCCTAGGTGACACCAGGCCCGTCTTTGATGGAGACTCCCCACAACTGCTTGAGTGTTATTTTTAAAAGACAAACCCAAATCACACTTCTCTTCCTAGAATCCTTTAGTGACACCCAAAAGCTGAAAAAGAAGAAACCCCAGCTGCTTAGATCTTTGCCAGAAGGTTTTACTTCACTGTGTGCTTTGGGGATTCTAGTGACGCCTCCTCCTTCCCTGTCCTCGCTTGGAATCCTGCATATTCCTCCACGTTCTCCTTCTATTACACAGCTTCACAGCTTCTGTTTTACTAATTGCTACAAGGGCCTTTCCAGACATCTTGCATCAATGTAACCCCCAGCCTCCGCTCTGAGCACTCTGCTTCGCTCCTCCATGCCAGGAACTGGTAAGTACACTCCGTAGGCAATCAGCATTTGCTGTAGCAATAACGGGGCTACCGAAGACTGACACACAGAAAGGTTCAGAGATGTGTTAAGTGACTGCCACTAGCAGGGGCTGGAGCTCTGTTTTCTAAGTCTATAACACCATGAAAGAGGCACAAAGCTGCGTTATTCTTTATAGACTACACCAGAACTTCACAGGTCAAGAACGGTGTATTTTTTTTTTTTTAAGGAAAAATCGCTCTCTTTTCCGTCAGAGCTACCGCAAATCTTGGTGGGAATGTGGCCAAGGTCTGGATTGATTTACAAAGCTGATCCTATATTCATATTCTCTATTGATACTGCCTCCCGACTGGGCTTCCCTTGCTGTGCACATATATTCAATCCGTGTGCTCTGACTCCGCTTGCGTATGCCTTCCCTCTAGACTATCTGGTGGAAATTACCAGCTTCCCAGTAAAGCCTGGGAGTTAAGGTGTGGGCTCCAAGCAACAGCGTTTTTGCTCTACCGCGATCCCTTATGTCTTTGACAATTTGCAATTCTATAAATCAGAACCTAAACACAATTCTAAACTAATTTTATTCCTAGGTCTGAACTCTCCTAGGGAGTCGTGCTGTTTAATGCATTTAATAAATCATTAAATAAACACAGCGAAGCAGACTGATATAAATAGACATGAAAGGCTTTCCCTGGACGGAATCTGAGTGTATGAATGAGCCGGGAGACTTGGCTGGTGGGAAAGCAGCCTCCATGTCTCAAGGGGGACAGCCGTGACCTGAGAAGGGCTGCACACGGATCAAGGTTAAAGCGGCTCCTCCCTCCCTCGTCTCTTTATACAGCCAGATACTCTTGCTTTTATGCACTCTGACTAGTAGGACTTTTTCATTTCACACTTCCAAAAGGCTCCTAATAGAGCAAGAATATTTCAGATTCCTGCAGGTTCAAAGCACGGAACTATGGCTCCTTTCTCAAAGTCATGGAAGTTTTATTGCTTTTCTGCTCTTGCTGGCATCTGTAATGCTTTACATCTTCATATTAAAGTAAATACCGTCTCTGTCCTTACTTCATGGCTGATATGTGATGGAAATCAAGCTTCTGCTATCCTTTTAACTTCCCTCTACCCTCCAGTTCTCCAGGACTTCGAGGGTAGGAAGTAAAGATGTCACCAGTTATGTCAATAGTGACGAGAGTGTTCTAAACTTCACTCCTAATCAGTATTTTAAACAAAATATATTTCAACAACTTTTGGTAAAATAAAGTTGAAAAGTAATTGTTTAAAAAAGATAGAATAATTTTTTCTAACCATATAGGTAACTAATTATATTCTTACATCTTTAATGGATAAAAGAAGGGGGAGGGGAGGGCAGTGGGAGGGAAGGAGGAGGGAGGGAGGGAGAGGAGAAAAAAAAACTTTCTAAATCAACGTTTCCCCACTGCTCTTGAACACCAACTGAAATGTCCAGTACAGGCTCAAATATAAATTTGTCCTCAGAAAGCTGCCGAATAGCAACCAACGTCTTATTTGAGAACCTGGACACCGGAAATAGTGTCAGACTCTTCTATCTCTAAATGCCCCTCACCTGCAGCCTTCTTGGATTCTGTTATGCTTTTTGTAGAGCAAGGAGCTCTTTCATCCCCCAAGGGTGATTTCCACTCTGACCAAAGGAAATTAGCTTTTTATATGTATGGTCATCAAGAAGCACGCAACCTTCCACTCGTTTAAAAGCAAAAGCACAGCCCTGGTGTGACCTGACACATCACTGTCTCCTGTAACTATCCTCACACTCATGGCAACCATACCTTGAGAATGCAGATTTGAAGCTTTCCTTTCTGGTCAGCAAGAAGACTAGTTATCTAAAGAAAAAGAATTAGCTGGGTTTTTAAAGTCATGAGAATTGACTAAATTAAAATGATCATATCTAATATTTTATAGAACTTATAACTAAAAGGCTCAGTACTTTAAAAAATGTAATTGTTAGCCTGCATAGTGTCTCACATCCATAATCTAAGCACTCAGCAGGCTGGAGCCTGAGGATTGCTGTCATTATAAAGCCAGCCTGGGCTACACAGCGAGTCTTAGTGCCATGCCTACAGCGTGGGTGTTCACCTTGGAAAAACAAGAACAAACACACGCTGTCAGTAACCTCCATACCTGGACTAGGAATGAGTTCCTTCCACCTATGGATGTGATGGAACCAAAGTGTCCAGAGCCACAGAGTCCCTGCCTAAGGACAGAGTGAGCCTGATGCTCCTCATTCTGCAATGAAATCAAACTGGCTCAAACTGGTCAAGGTGAAAGAATAAGAGACAGTGGGATTCTCTGCCCTACGAGGAACATATACACTACATTTACATCTCAAGACTCAAGGGCCATTGAGAACAGAGGCAGAAAGAGTTAGAAGAATGGGTGGGGGTGTCGCTGAATAATAATAATAAAAAAACAATGTCTTCTGGGACCAGTAGGGCAGCTGCATAAGAAGCCAAACAGTTGTGGCAGCATGGCCAAAGACCCGTGCAAGTCCAAGCCAAGTCAAATATCAAAAATGGAGAGGGAAGTGGCCACAAAGTTCCTCTCCTAGCCCGGAAGCTGTTGGCAACTGATAGCTGTGAGAAGCAGGGGGGTCATTTGCTCTCCATGTGTAGTGCCTGGGAAATTAACCCTGCTCTAAGGTAAGGGCACACATCCAAGAATATTTAGAAATTACACAAAGCCAGGTGTGTGTGTGTGTGTGTGTGTGTGTGTGTGTGTCAATCATGTGTCACAGAACATGTGTAGAAGTCAGAGGAAACATTGCAGGAGTTGGTTCTCTACTTCTACCACGTGGGTTTCAAACATCAAACTTAGGTTGTCAGGCTCTGTGCCAAGAACTCAGACATTTTGCCTGTCTATTAGGTGATGTGATGGGGGATGGAATGGGGAAATGAGAGGCCATTAATTAGGAATGTGGGAGAGAGATAAATACAGAAGTAGAATGAAGGAGGGTAACACAACAGTAAGGGCACCTGTAAAAGTCATATCCTTGTCTCTTAAAAAATACTATAGTACATATGAGTCTCTGTATAAATATGCACATAGTTTAAACAGAATTTTACCATCTGGACTGACAATTGCTCCCTCCAAGAGCCAAAGATCATCTAACAAATCTCTCAGCAACCAGGCTCAACCTCTTTTGAGTTTTGGTCAGAGTTGTCCAAAGAGACTCCTAAAACATTACAGGTTATTACTTTTGTCTTTGGTTGCCCCAGAGATGGAAGTAAGTCCCTATTACTAAAGACACCACACACTTCAGATGCAGGGCCCAGAGGCACCTGAACTGGAACTGACCTAAATGTCTTCTCCCTGAGGACTGACTTCACGGTACCAGGAGACACCATGCAAATACCTGAAGGAAGATAGCAGCTATTAGTCCTACCCAGACACGACAACAAGATCATTTTTATTCTGTGTGGCAATTTTCTTTTAAGACTTAATTAACTTTTTAAATTTCGATTTATTTATTATATATGTTTGAGTGTTTGGCCTGCATGTATGAATCTGTGTGCCTGGTGCCAAGGAGGTCAGAAGAGGGCATTGGCTTCTCTGGATCTGGACTCATGGATGGCTATGAGTCCATGAGTTACTGTGTTGGTGCTGGGAATTAACTCCGGGTCCCCTGAAAAAGCCTCTGCGCCATCTCTTTAGCCTGATGGACTTCATCAACTATTAATCTGGTTCATGATTCTCTCCCTGAGCATCTTTGACTGGATCAATGTGCTGTGTAGAAGTCCCCATCAACACTTACAGGAGTTAATACAGGTCCTCTAGGTTCTATCCAGTCACTTTTCTGCAAATTATATCTTTGCACCAACTACATTTAAAATGTCAAAAGTGTTTTGCTGTCAAATGTCAACATCTTCATCCTCCCCAGTCACCTTAGTGACTCGAGAGGCCAACGACAGTATTGATCTGGACTTCCTCTTTCTGTTTTTTTCCATAGAAAGTCAGCTCTTCATCTACTAGTACTTGTTAGAAAAGAACTCAATTTAAAAACAATGTGAAGTACAACTGATTCATAGGCTGGTGTTATTTCTGATTATCCTTGAAACCCAAAAGTGAAAAATTATCTTAGAATGCTTTCTCTGTCTCTCTGTGTCTCTCTGTCTCTGTCTGTCTCTCTCTGTCTCTCTGTCTCTCTTTCTCTCTCTCTTTCTCTCTCCCTCCCTCTCTTATAAGTCAGATGGAGAAAGCTACTTCTCTTTGTCACAGAACACAGCATGCACCTTGCTGGGGAGTCAGGCTCTTGGCAGAAGCTGGAGGACCTAGAATCCAACTGCTGCCCCAGGACAGAGGGTGGGTTGGCAGATGGTCACCCACGGATGAGAGCAGCAACAGGGCTGGGCCCTGAGCTGACCATTAAAGCAAAAGGGAGCTCTAGCTTACTAACACTCAGGTGCTGTGTCTCTACCTCTCTACATTAATCTCAAAGAAGAAAAGTGGGGATTTGCGGCACTGTTCTTATCAGTTTAGTTAACAAAACACAAAGACAATCCATCACATTGACCTTCTGACATTCTCTTATGGGTGAAAAACCAACAAAACCTGAGTCCTCATTTCCCTCATTTGATCCTCAGAATTATAACAAGAAAAAAATCATAACACAATGAAGTTTCAAATTTAGTTTCTTTTCTTAACAGAACATAGTGTGTTGCAAAGCCTCTGTGCTCATTAATATTGCTGCTACATTTAATTCCATCATGGATGTCACAACCCATAACCGGTGTGGAACCAGATCCCTCCCCACTACCCATGCCGATGTCTCTTGGTCATCAGATTGAGTCATCCATTGCCAGCTCTTTCCTGAGTATTTACCAGCGATGCATGACACAATTCTCTGAGTGCTTCTTTCCCATAGCTCTTTAAATTGTTCAAGTTGTAACGCAAGCGTTTGGTGACAAGTGACTGGAACATCTAAACATTCGCCCAGAAGGAAACCGTCCTACTGGAGTTGCCGTGTTGCCCTTGTTTGAAGGCATCAACACAACACTTGCTCTGCACACGCCTCCACTAACTGCAAAGCTTTTCTCTGTGTTTAATATAAGATACGTTTTATGTAAGGAGGCTTTTCTCATTCAATGAAACCCTGCTTCCTTCAACATAGTTTAGTATTTGAGAAGTCGGCTCTCATGAGAATGTTTTGAAAGCGCTTAAAATATAAACATACATTGTACACAGTTTTTGAGGAGCCAGACCCTCTGCAACCCAGCCACAGAGCCTGTGGATGCCCAATAGACTCCCAGGGAAGACATCCTAGTCTTCTTCTTTTTGAATTGTTATTCTTCTTCATAAAAATGTTCTTAACTTCTCTGACCCTGTTTTCTCACTTGGGGTCCCTCCTTTGTTCTCATCCCCACAGGCTGGTGATCCGCTGTCAAGGCTTAGGTGTGGGTAGAGGAGCGCTTTATCAAGGAAGGAATTTCCTTTGTAGCAACCGAGCTGGCTTGTGAGCAGGTTTCCTCCATTTAAAACGCATCCCATCTCCCATGGACATGTTTTCCAGCTGGCCCGCATCGCAGCGGCTGCTCGCTATCTATGCTGTAACACTGTCCTGATCTGTACATCTTTTTATGGTAGGAAAATGAAGGCAGCATCTGCTTTGCACATGTTTTACATTTTTACCCTTTTCCTCATTAGGATAGTTTTTCTACTCAAATATTTCCAACTAAAAATGTTTTGAAACCATGGTCCTTATTCTTAAAGATAGGGAAAGTCTTTTAAATCAGTTTTTTCCTTTCTAGTTTTTTTTTAAAATTTTATATTTAAAAGGTGTTTTTTTTGAAAAGTTTTTTTTTTCACTGTACATACCAACCACAGTTCTCCCAGTAAAATGTTTAATCAGAATAAGAAATATTTACTGGCATAGGAAAGAAATAATTCCATGTACATACACATACACACACACACACACACACACACACACACATTAAAGGACCTCGTCTTGGGTGACGGGTGGGAGACTATAACACATTGCCACATCCATTCCCAGAAGGTCTGCCCGTGTACCACAGAGGCCAGCCAGAGCACACTACCCACCCCCCTCAACAGCATATGGCTAGAGTTTAGCATCCTCAGGAAGAGAGGGCTGGAGAGACCCTAAGGTTAGGCACTGTGGGTGGGGCCATGGGGACAGCACATTCTGACTCTATCCTAAAGTTCTTTCTCCCCTGCCATCTCCACTTCCTTCTGCTCTCCAGCTGCTGAGAAGGTTGTAAAACTCCTCCTTTCAGAGGTGTTTGAACCTCCCCTCTCTCCTTCAGAAGATTCTGCTGGCTGCTTGAAGGGAGACCAGAGAGGATGGTGTGTCCTGGTGAGGCAGGGCAGATTCCCAGGGATGGATTGAGTCTCAGGAGTGCATGAGTGTGTTGTGGGTGCTGGGCTATATGAGGCTTCCTGGGGCTGCTCCCAGATACTGAAGGATGTTTAGAGACCATTACACCACAGTCACTACCCACTAGGGTTCAAAAAACAGAATGGAACTATGCCATAAAATTAAAGGACTCGCTTTTCTTCTGCTAGTTTGCAGTGTTGAAATGCATGGCTGCTTTTTTTCCTTCTCTTTCTTTCTTTCTTTCT
Source organism: Alexandromys fortis (assembly GCF_014885135.2). Taxonomy (NCBI): domain Eukaryota; kingdom Metazoa; phylum Chordata; class Mammalia; order Rodentia; family Cricetidae; genus Alexandromys; species Alexandromys fortis. The sequence goes on from NW_026067898.1 coordinate 4,609,706, forward strand.
TTCTTTCTTTCTTTCTTTCTTTTTTATTTAGAAAAAGCCCACAAAACAAAGATAAAAAACTCTCTTAGTATTTTTCCTCCTAAAAGTGAGTGATTAGAAGAGGGCCAGTTGGAAACACATAATTTAGGTGCCTCAAGCTGTCTTTCTCATAATTACTGCATGAATACATCTCTACACCAGTACATGGTAACTTAAAATATATCCACACATGCAAAACCATTCTTCAAGGATAATCTTCGGTGTAAAGTAATGCCAGACATCAGAACAAAATGTAAATGTGTTAAATACTAGGTGAAAATTAATAAGAGACTCTCAGTGTAACCTTTTAAAAAGCTCGATATTGTGCAACTGTGCACATTTGTCCAAGTTTAATTTCACACTCGCTGCACATATAAACAGAACGATCTCATTTGGAGTTGTCTAAACAATTTTCAAATTGTTCAGTTCTTGACAAATCCAAGGAATTGAAAATATTAATTGAATGTCATTTTAAAAAAAGCTGTAACTTATTAAACAAAAAAACGCCAACCTATTCTTGGTTAGACAATCCTTTGTTAAGCCTCTTCCAAATTTGTCTTTTAGAATGGGCTAAATGGGTGTGATAATATTTCCTTTGCAAAATAGACAGTAACTCCAGAAAACACAAAGCTTCCTAAATCTTCCTAATTAGGTCTTCAATTCTATGCCCATTTATGAGAGAACTCAAAATAATTGCTGATGCTGGTGTCGTAGAGTATACAAACATACTTTTCTTTAAAAAGCATGCAGCTGTCTTTTTGAGAGTCTTCAGGAGGTAAAATTCCACAACTCATCCACGTGGGACGGCCCCAGAATTTAGAGCTTGCACCTGGAAATTTTCCAGCGCTTGCTCTTTACATTAGGAATGAATGGCTAAATTTGGAAATGCTGCCTTCTTACTACGCATTCAAGACTTCTGTTGCATTCATCAAGGTTTTTAAGACTCAGAGTACAAAGCTACATGTTTTATAAAAAAAAAAAAAAGCCATAACCCACCCTCCAGTGATTGCACCTTCTAATACCGTAGTAGGCGCAGATGTGAATAACTCCTCATCAATATCTAAGGGTTTTAGATATTGTTTATGTCTTGGAGCAATAGCAAAGGATTTGAAAACATAAATAGTGAGACGCCATCTCTACCACAAAAGAAAATATTGGCATTCAACCCAATTCCTTTACCCAGGAAATAACAGCATTCTCACCTGACAATAGAGGATGATAGGTAAGGAGACACGACAAAGATCAGGCAGCACCCGGGGATTGTAGAGGGTTGTATCAGTCCTTGTTTTCCGTGGAACATTTAACTCACTCAGAGGATCCATATCCCTCAAGCTCCAGTCACAGTGACTAGCTAGGTCTCATCTATAACCTTTCAAAACAACACTTCAACTGGGGATCTGGGATTTGAAAACACATGAAACTAGGGGAAACATTCCAGACACAGCTTCCCAGATCTATACCAAGAATACTTCATCAGCAAGCCACCCACTGGCTAGTCAAGCCCCATTAAGCCTACCTAAAGAACAGGAGTTTCCAGAGATTTGCATCTTTAACTCTGCCTGGCATGGTAAGTATTAATGCCCCAATTAATATCTCTGCAATGTGTTCACACACCTGGAGAGTGGCTTTGACTCCCTAGGGCATGGCTCAGCCTTGCACTGGCTTGACCTTTCTTTCCCATTATCAATGTCTCCATTAGTGGTTCTCAACCTGTGGTCACAACCCTTGGAGAGGGTCAAATAACCCTTTCACATGGGTTGCCTAAGACGATCAGAAAATAGTTATTTACAATTCATAGTAGTAGAAAAATTGGAGTAATGAAATACCAACAGAAATAATTTTGTTGTTGGGCATCACCACAACACGAGGAGATGTATTAAAGGATCACAGCATTTGGAAGGTTGAGAAACGCTGGTCTAGATCTCCTAATTATTGTTCTTGGTAGAATTTCTCAGTAAAGTGATTTCCCATAAACTTTCGCCTAAACACCTGATTTTAGGGGCTGTAATATAAGACAAAGATGGAGAACAGCTGAGAGAAGAAAGACATAAATGATAATTTGCATGTATCAACCCGAATGGGCCACCAATGCTCAGATGTTTGCTTAAACATTATTTCTGGATGCAATCTTAAAGACACTTCTGGAATACCCAGGGAAGCAGAGTGTCTCCCCACTAGAAGCATCATCCCTTGAAGGCCTGAGTAGAACAGGAGGCTAGGCAAGGACAAACTCATTCTCTATGCCCAGCAGTCTTTGAGATGAGTTATAGTTTAAGCTTTTTTCTGTCATTAGTTTGTGATTTGAATGGGTGTTACTAGCTCTCTTAGTTTCCAGGTCTATAGACTACAGATCATAAAAATTCCCAGCTTCAATAATGTCATAAGTTAATTTTAATAAGTTGGTATCTATCTATCTATCTATCTATCTATCTACCTATCATCTGTCTATCTATACATTTCTGTTTATCCATCCACTGTCTATTGATATATCGCTCTATATTATATCCATTCACCTATCCTCACTTTAGTTTCCTTGTTACTGAGACAAAGGGCCTGATTCAAACAACCTAGGTATTTGTTGTGGCTTATGTCCCAGGGTACAAATCATCATGGCGGCACGTGCATGACAATGAACACAGCTCATGTGGTGACAGGTGGCCACACAGTCAGGAAAGAGGGAGAAATGAATACTGATGCTCATCTTGTCTTTATTTAGTCTAGGACCCCTGCTATCGGCTTGTGATGGTTCCATCCATACTAAGGCTGAATCTTCCTTCCGTGATTAAACTTTTCTGGGTGAAAAGAATTAGACAGGGTCTTGTGATTTAGCCAAGGATAGCTTGGCACTCTTGATGGTCCTGGCTATATCTCCTAAATGTTGACGATTACAGGCATACACCACCAATTCCAGCTGTGAATATTATTATAAAGGAGAAAAAAGACAAGAAATTATAAAGTTGAAGTCTTGACAAATACAGAGGTTCAGACTATTTTATGAATTAGTGTCTCCACACAGCCCCATTTCCTTACATGTTTGGTAGCATAAGCTTCTATTAATTCTTCATAAGAGTGAAGCATCCATGTCAAAGAGCAAATAGAAAGATGGCTTAATTTGGGCTTCTGAGTAACAGGAGCGCTAGAGTTTAATTGATAGCAGAAAAACAGTTTTATTGATTTTTGAGATCAGAGCTTTAAAATTCCAAAGTGATATGAGAAGTTAGTTTTCAACATTTTAAAGATTCTGTCAGTCTTTCTTTTCTCTTCTCTCTCTCTCCCTTCCTTCCTACCTTTTTAAAATCTTTTTAGGCAGTCACCAAGGAAGTTTTGTTTGCATGATGATCTGACTAACAATTATGAAGAATACACAAAATCCATCTGTGTAAGATTTACATGTTAAAAAATCAAGTATGTTTTATTACACGTGTTCATGCATGTACACAAGCATGTGCACCACAGATAATACATGGAGAACAATGTGCGCATCCTCGGCCCAGGACTCCATGAGTGAGAACAGCAGCTCCGTCGGAGGGAGGTGCAGGAGCCTCAAGACCCCAAAGAAGCGGTCCAATTCAGGTAGGCACCAGACATGGGCTAGAAGGACAGAGGCATCAGGCTTCTGGGATGGAAGCAAGGGTCATCTCCCTTGCATTTGACTAGCCATGAGAGTGTGTCCAGGTACTTTCGCTCCTTCTGCCATGTGGGTTTCAGAGATGGAACCTATTACCCTAAAATACTAGAAGAAAGATTTCACATGGTTTTACTATAAGTCATGATTAGGAACTGGGGAGGGGGCCCAAATGTTTGACAGTACTTGCTGTAAAATTCTGAGACCCCAAGTTTAGATTCCTAGTAACGATGTAAAAAGTGAATCCCCAGAGCTAATGCCCACAGGCCAGTCAGCTTACCCAAATTAGTAAACTCCAGGTTCAGTGAAAAACCAAAAATCTGAGGAAAGGGAGGCCATGAAAGACACTACATTGTTGACCCTGAACCTCCTCATGTAGACACACACATGAAGAAATGATGAGTGTTTGAGTTGATGGTTATTATTAGCACAAATTAAGCATTACACAGTGGGTATCCACAGTGAAATGTTATATGTTGTCTTTTAAATATATGTAGTATTTTTTAAGTTAAAATAACATTCACCTCATAATATGAGCTGGTAAAGGGTAAAGATGAGTGATCAAATTCTTCTGCAATGTATGTCAACTTACTGATATAACTGGGTAAATTACTTCTGCAAAGTAGATGGATTTTACTGGGCTATTATCTAAACTTTTTGTTATGAAAACCTCCAAATACAGGACAGTAAGCATCCAGTATCTTCTGCCTTCATTCAACAAGATGGATCAATTCTGTCATATTTCCTTCATGTCTGTGTTTGTCTTCTCAGGGCATCACTGACAAGTTTGCACAAGATTCTCTCTGACCGTGCCAAACAAACTTCCTTAGGAAAGATGAATAGGATTGTCTAAAATATGATATTAGATACTTAGATGTATAAAACATGCAACTTTTCTCAAAGACATTCATTGTAAAGCACCAAGAGTTTGTCTCAGAATAATGATAATTCTATTTTCTGGAGTTCCATACGTACTGAAATACGATGTGGACTATGTGCGGAATTTACTGCGTATGCCCCATTAGCTAGTGTCTTCCTGACAGGGGCCAGCTGTTTAACCTAAGGATGCAGAGCAGCTGATGGTAAACAGGACAAACCTGCTTTTCCCTTGAACAGAAGCCCCTGGATGCTCACAGAAGTGCAACGTTCTTTTGTTGGATGGTGGGTGGACGACAGGCTGAGGCATACAGTGGAGAAAGAGAGAGTAGAGAAGAATAATAGTCTGGTCTTGTGTAAATGTGCTCCCTAAAAGTACATGTGCCCCAAGTTCATGCTCATGGTGTCTAGAGGATGACTCTCTGGAGGGAAGGAGGGTCTGAAGGGGATAAAGGGTGGGGCCGCCATGATGGTAGCAGTGCCTTTGTCAGAAGAAGCACAGCTATGACCTGCCATACTCACCACTCTGTCTGATATGCTATGCCCTCTGCTGTGGTTTGATGTAATAAGATGGCCCTCCCAGATGTGTCTCCAGATGGCATGGATGTGGAAGTACATTATACCATGTTTTCAACTTTTCTATGATTAGGGAAAGCTTTATAACAAAAAGTCTAAAATTAAGGTATCATGTGACACTTGTGTACTCAACAGAGAGGAAACTGATGCCCAGGACATCCCAGGGACCTGCCCAACCTCAGACTTGTCCTCATTATTTCTCAGGTCAACGGAGGCTAACTCTCACCTCAGAGATTTGGCTTTGTTACAACAGGGAAAGAAAAGGTAGCCTTGCCCTTGCTCCTAGCCCTACATGTAGCATCTTCTTTTCAAGACAACAGAAACATACGGGGGTGGGAGTAACAACCTAAGATTTGATTTCCAATCTTCTCTTCATGATGAAGGCTCCCTTTCATGTTTTAGGTTCTGGTTCTTTATGTGGCCTTGCTGATGAGTCTCTGTCCATGGGATGAACTTTCCAGACATCAGACCACCACACTACTATAAGATCAGAGGAATTTAAAAGATATGGGCAAATAGGTGAACTATCACCTTGGTGAGCCTAAACCTGCCATCAACTGAGATGCTTACTTAAACTTCCTTTTTTGGTGTCTGTGGGTTTAAAGACTTTCTTGCTGGGCCCTATTCACCACTTAATGTTTAGATACACTTACAATGGTTAAACAATAAGCAGTAACTACAAATATATCAATGCATATGTTTCCTTAAACATAAAGTTTAACTCTTAATACAACTTTAAAATAGTATAGACAATATGTAATTGTGTCTTTAGTTCTGATATATTCATGTTTAAAATTACTGCCATCTTCAAGTAATGCAAAAACAAAAATACTACAGGTTTTTACATATATGTATATTATATATTTCTGACCCTATAAAATGAATTTAGTGAGGAAATTAATTTCATGTATGGGTTTATGTGTACAGAATACATATGCAGATGCAGGCATGTCTTCTATGGATGCAGAGGTCTTCATAAGTCATGTCCTTTGATCAGTCTCCTCAAATGTCATGGACTGGAGCTCATCAACTGGCAATACCAGCTGGTCAGCAAGCTGAGGGATCCTCCTGTTTCTGTCTCTCATCTCTGGGATCACAAGCACACTCTGTCATGCCTGACATTTTTCATGAGTTTAAAAGGTGATCCCAAGCCAGGCAGTGGTGGCGCACGCCTTTAATCTCAGCACTCAGGAAGCAGAGGCAGGCAGATCTCTGTGAGTTTGAGGCCAGCCTGGTCTACAAGAGCTAGTTCCAGGACAGGCTCTAAGCTACAGAGAAACACTGTCTTTAAAAACCAGATGGAGAAAAGAAAAGGTGATCCAAAATCAGCTGCTCATGTTTGACTATCAAGTACTTTATCTACTGAGTAGCAGAAAAATGTATTTCAGGAAACTATGTCTTACTACTATCAGTTCTGAGCAAACCATTCTGTTCACATTCCAGGAGATCTTAGCTGTAAAACTACATTCTTTGTGAGGAATCTGAGATTCAGAAGATAAGTCATGTCTTTTCCATACTGCCCTGGGACTGGTCTATATGGTGTTGTTCTTGATTCCCGCCATATCTTAAAGGGAAACTTACACAATACACAATGTCTGGAGACCTTGATATCCTGCAAAAGGAGGAGAATGTCCTCACATTCCTTGCTGCAGGAACCCACTTAGACTTTCAGATGGAGCAGCCCATCTACAAGTGGAAAAGTGGGGGTATCTGCATCATAAGTCTGAAGAGGACCTGGAAGGAGCTGTTGTTGCTCACAGCTTGGGCTATCGCTGCCACTGGGAACCTACTGATGTCAGCATCATCTCCTCCAGGAACACTGGGCAGTGTGGAGTGATGAGCCCTAGATTTGATATGCACCTGTGAGTCCTAGAAAAATGGTAGAACAATCTGCTCCTATCCCATCGGTTTGGCTTCATGGTACTGACAACCTCAGCTGGCATCATGGACCATAAAAAAGCAAAATGAAAACGCACAGGAGGAAAACCCTGGGATCCTAATTCTGGAGATGGAAAACACAAATCAAAAGCTCCGTGGGCTGTGAGAAAGAGAAGAAGTCAGTTCACAAAGATCCTGTGGGAATACCATTCAAATCACCATTCTTCAAATCTCTTTGCCTCCTACTCCTCTTCCTGGAACTTGTGATGCACGGTCTCTCTAGGTATACAGACTGGCAGCAAACCCCAAGTCCTCTTGCCTTAGCCTCCCTACGGATGAGATCGTAGGCCTCTTCCATTACATGCACCATTCATATTTCTGTTTTTAAAGCATAAAATGTGAGTCTGTATTTAGAAACTCAAAAAAAAAAAAAACAAACAAACAAAACCACTGCCATCCATAAAGGTTAAGAATTGTAGTTAAGGAAACAGTAGGTTTTGTTTCTATAATCCAGATGGATGCCCTTTCCTCAGCATCTCACTTCCCCCGTTGAATTTTACTTCAGTGGTGCAAGTATGTATCTTTAGAATAGAACATGTGTCCAGTCTTGAGTTTTACAAGATCATTAGTGTGGAGACCTTCAAGCCGAGCGCACTAATGCCCTTTTAGCAAGAGACCTTGGAGAATTGCTAACAGGGGGAGCAACTGAATTTATTTTTAAATGATTCATGTAATTAAAGTTTAACATAATTGGACATGAATTGTTACTGGAGTTTCATTTCTGTATCCTGAAGTACACATGGTGGGAAACTTTTAGTCATAAAGCATTTCTCTCTCAAGGATGTAAATGGCTTTGACATTGCTGGATAGTTCTGTCACTGAGGGAATGGGCACCATCTGTCCCTGCTTAACTGTGCTCCGAGCGTTGACCTGACAGCACACGGAGAGCCTGGAGAAGCCCGAAGGAGTAGCACCGTTCCTTTTTAACCCAGTAATGAGTTATCTGAAGTGTTAGAAAACCACGAGTTTCTCTGAAATGAAGACAGTGGAATTATTGTCAGCCTGGAAGAGATTAATTATGCGAGTTCAGAGAGAGAAGGAGACAGAAGCTATCTGGGTTCAGAGCCAATAACCTTTCCAGCTGTCATACAGCAGTGAAAAGGGAGCGAGAGGCTCTCTATTTGCTGGGGATTTCACGGAGACCGCTGAGTTAGACAGAGGTAAGCACACGTATTAGTCTGAACAGAGGCTCGGCAATGAGGGAGTTAGACTATCTGACGAGGGCAATGTTGTGCTTCATCTAAACAAACTTAATAATTGCCATTCGCCTTCCATCTAAATCTACCGTAGTCAGCACAGAAGAGAGGTGACCACGGATGCCAGGTCATTGGCAGAGGCTTAATTTCCTGTGACCCACACATCTAATTTTAAAAGCAGTCATTATCTCTACTTATATTACATGTGTGTAGCGAATTAACTCATATTTTCCCTGAAACACTGGCTTCCTCTTTCTTTGGTGCTTCCACTTTCTGTTCCTGGAAACAGCATCACCTGTCCAAAGCCTCAGCCTCTCCGTAAACGCTGCCCCTCCCCCTTCCAGTTACTTGCCAGTGGGTTCTACTTCCAGAATACATTCCCACCTTGTTCTGTTCCCTTCGTGTTCAATAGCACAGTCGCAGTTCAAATCCTTCCTATGGCCATGGGCACGCCTCCTAAATACTATCCAGTATGTTCGTTATCCTCAGCCCTCTCTGGAGTCTGGTTTACCGCTTGTTTCCCTGAAGAACAATTCAAATCACGATAGTTCTATGTTCTCAAACTTCGGCTGTTCTAAAAGGATTCATAGACTAAAGCCTAAGCACAGGCATATACCATGATTCCCCATCCAGAAACTCCATGATTTTCATCTACCTCTGTACTTTCTGCCCTGAATTTTGTTGCCTAGGTATTTATGAGGGTTCCAGGGCCTAGGTGGTCATCACTTTCTTTTTGTCCTTGAAGACTTAAGTCAAAGCTCAAATCCTCCACAGGATTTGATTCTTGATCTCTTGATTCCTAAAGCCATGAATACCATTCATGGTTAGTAATTCCCAGGATAGGGTCAGAAAAATCCCTCCAAGAATACTAAGAGTTTAACATTAAAATTGTGTACCTCTGGATAGCATATGCATTTCCTTTCAGTCCAGAGTATCTTGCTAAAAATGATTGTTAGATAGCCAGTATCGGTCTGTTGCCTCGGGGACGTTCCAAAAGGACACTGAAATGAAGACGGATGATGCTCTGATGATGCTGGGAAGCCTGGATCAATCCATAATGAGAAGCACTGGTGAACGTCTAGAGCGCACACACGTGCATACATGCCCCCCGTGTTGTCCAAAGGAAACGTGACTGAAGACTGCGGTACAATTCTTTGATAGAGTAGATAAACACGACATGAGATAGATACAAGGGGTGTGGCTTTATATGCTGCTGATGAAGTGATGAAGGCGCACCACCTGTCCTCCTCCCTCCATCCCCACATTCTGTAACCGTCACACACGGTGTCTGGTGTCTACTGTGCCCTTCTCGGAATCCCACACCTGCTCATTCTCGTCTTTGGACCAGATTAGAATCATTTCTTTTTTGAAACCACCTGAAGAGAAAAGTAAATTTACTTTCTACTTCAATTTCTGGGCATGTCATAACTGTAGTTATTACAATCTTCATCCTGGTGTCTGCGTTATTTTGCTTGTTTGCTGTTTACTTGGTACCTATACCCATGGATAAGATTCCCGGCTGTGAAAACTGAATTATTAGCCAAAGTGTGAATCACTAGCATCTAGTAAAATGCCAAGTGAGTAGGTATTTGCTTAGTAGACATAAGTGAAAAGTTGTGTGTGTATACAGCAAGTATACAAGCTCTAAGTTTCAGAAGAAAATGAGAAAATTCAACTAACATACTAGTAAGGAACTTAAGGAATCAGCCCAAGACTTCTTCCTCTCAGGACAAGTGAACTCCTCCAGCTAAACCAATGCGCATAAAGTTGCTCACTGAAATCTTGGGTATTGGAAGGAAGGGCTATTCTTTGAAACTTATTTTAAAAAGCAACAATCGACTCCACACGGAAACTTAACTTTAACAGGTTTCCTCACAATTACATCTCTTGACGTGGCATATCTCTAACAGACTGTCCAAGTCAGGCACACCAAGATGGAATTCATGTTTGGGAGAGGCATGTGGCTCTGTAAATCTGCTCTTTTCAGGACTGAATATCATTAAACTCCGTAGACAGGGGCCTGAACCAGGGTTTGACTGAACTGTATTTCAGCATGAAAAAATAATGAGAAATGTCTCCCCAGTGTTGCTGGTTCCGTGGGACAAGGAATGCAGCCCTCTCACCATATCAACCATTATTTCAGACAGGGGAGGAGCCATGTGACTGGCTTTCAAGACAAATCGATTCTTTCAGGTTCCTCGAGGCTCTTGCAAGCAGAGGAATAGCAGTCAAGTCTCAAGTCCGTATTGTAAGCGGATCAGTTAGGTATCCTGTTTCATAATTGAGTCCAGCTGCGTCTGTTTGGGACCTGGTGGTTGAACAGTGCCAAGAAACATTTCCTCTATCAGCACTATCTTTAGAAATGACAAGGCTACGAGCAAAGGTTTTTCTAAATGGTTATGCTTTATACCAGCATTGAGATAAGACATTCTAATTTTAACAAAGGCATGGGACATTATTGAAGGAACCATGCAGTTCTATTTGCAGAATGAGCTCTTTTATTGTTGGAGTTGATATTCCCACACCCAATCGCGTTGGTCATCAGGGAACGGGAGGTCAGGCTGTGTGGGTCACTTCTCGTTGCTTCTTGTGCATTCCTTTTCCACACCAGTTTTAAAGATTATTTGCAATTTGCTGTGAGTCTGTACAGAGCTGCTGAGATGTTGTGTCATTTCGGTCAAAATTAGATTGTACGAATTCGGAACTCTAACCTGAGATCATTCGGTTCCCCAGACTACTAGATTTACATACGAATAACTCTCATGCTATTTTGCTTTTTACTAGCTGCAATTGAAACCAGAGTTTATGACTCCGAATCTTGAAAAAAATCCAAATGTACTGGCCAAGCACTTAAAGTCTGTAGTCTGGCCACACTGCCATGGAGACTCAAATCTAAAGGGCTGGGGCTTGGTATTTCACTTTGCCCTTCCCCATGGGATGGTTCTCACTACATTATTTAGTATGTACTCAAACACTCCCAGCAAACCCCAGTGACATACAATAAATACAGGAGAGTGCTTGTAGCCCATTGATTAAAAATGTAATCTTTGATTACTTTATGTCATTCTTATTATAACATGCACATAAAGACAAGTAAATCACGATATTCACCTCTGGATTCACCTTGCCAGCTTCCCTAGTATCTATGAATTGGAAAAGAAAAGGCAAAATTTTGCTTCTATGTGCATGTGCTATAGCTATGCTATGAGCTCTGGGTTTGTGTGTCATGCCTCTGAGATAGCAGGGCATCCTGGGGGGAAGGATACTGAAAGGTTTGACCCATTCAAATAATGCCTCTTCCCACGGCTGTTAAGGGGCGGGGGGGGGGGGGGGGCAATGTTAGATGATGTAATTCTCCGTTTAGTTTGGAGAGGTTTTATCATGCTTAATGGCCAATTAAAGAGTTATTCCAACAGCTAGTAGCCGGTTGCCTTTAATTTCAAAACAATGCTCTTGCTTTTAGTTAGCAATACAACAACTGGGAAAATGTTTCCCACTGAAGATCTGTTGTTTTAAGGAAGTCCTCTGCAATGCAAGGCTTGCTGGGTGTTGTCTAATCAAACCCTGGAACAGAGACTCCAGGCAGACTATGGCTGAGCTGAGGGATGCAGTCAGAGATGGAAGGAACTGAAGAATCTCTATTTCTCAAATAAATAAATAAATAAAAGATTTCTTGGTAAGCCATCTAATTTTGCGCATCATTTTTAAACAGCTGCTCTGTGCAGAACACAAAGGAAGCTGCTGCCTGTCCAGGGGTAACTCAGTCCCTGTATCTGCACCTTCTCATGGGGCTGGCACTCACAAACGGTACCAGGGAGGACGTGACTGCGATAGAAGAGGCATAGATAAGTGCCGAGGGGCTCATGAGTTCATCCACTGGCCGAGGAAAACAGTAAAAGCTTTGTAGGCTAGATTCCCACAAGCCAGACCTAAGAAAGGGAATTTTTGTCAGGCTGAAGGAGGGGTATACTCTAGGTAATATAAATTAAGACCAAGTCACAAAGACTGGGGAAAATACGGGGACAGTAATTGGCTTGATTGACTTGGAGACCTAGCAGAGAAGAGACAAGAGGGACATACCACTAGAGTCCATGTAGGGTTATATTAAAGAGAGGTTGACCAAGCTTCATGGCTATTTAAATGTTTCACTGTTTTTGTTGGCCCAGAATTCTTCAGTAGGAAATCCCAGTGAAGACAGGTCAAACTGGCTTGACCTGGATTGACCACTCTTATCTCTTACTTCTCCTGGGAACACCAGAAAGTTCTTTATTCTTCTTTATTGGTATTCAGACACAGTGGTCTAAAGGTGACTCTTAGAAGAGCCACTAAACCAGGGTCTCTAGAAGACAGTATTTCTGCTATCAGAATGTATTACTAGTGATTCATGTCCCTGTCGTTGAGACTGCCAGAGTTGACCTCATGCCATAAGGACAGCATGGGCCCTGTGGAAATGTGACCCTGACCCTCCCACATACCAGAGAGTTTCTGTACCCAAAACCCCTTTGGCACCTTGACTGAGTTATAAAACACACAAGGGTCCCTCCTTTAGAGACTGGTTCCCGAAGTTGAACGAGGCGATATTGGCGAATCATGTACTTAAACTTTCCTGAGGATATAGTGAGTGCTTGCGTTCAACATTAGCTGTTACTATTTCCAACCCCAAGTAAACACTAACGTCAGCCTGTTATGTTACAGCAGAAGCAAGGAGCAGAAGATGCAGCTGCATTTCTTTAGGGTACTTGCAGAGTTTCTATTTGTATCCGCCTGTCTCTGTCTTTGAGCTCTGTTCTTCATTGCTATAGAAGTAAACAGAAGCACTAACAGTCAGTGACTTTCCAAGATTCTCCCAGAAATCCCCAGGCAAAGCATCTATAATCTGAGCCTGAGCCTTCCAGCCATAAATCATTTTCAAAATACAATATGGCGTCCAGCCAGTTACTTGCTAGCCCTTATCTTTTAGAAGCTTCCCTCATGTCGCAGAAGCTTTCACTGCTCTGTATAACATGGCTGAGCCATGTTTCTTATGCAGATGTCCTATTTTGTGATGTCTAGAGATGTGGCACCCAGAGATCTTGACAAGACACCGGAATGGAGGAGGATTAAGGCCATTCAGCAGCTGGAAACTCATAGCCCGCTATTTTTAGATGACCGTTGAACTCGCTGCTTTGAATAGCCTTTGAAAGTTCCATTTTTCTCCCTCCATCCCCAGACTGCAGTTACAGAGAGGAGGAAAATATTCAACATTTTATGTTTATCTTCCAAATTTCCCAGGAGACAGCCCTTGAGACCTTAAAATACTGTACTCCATATTAGGTAACACAGGGCAGGCCGACTGTAAAGGCCGCTTCCTTGAGCAAATGAACCCCAACCTTCCCTTCCCTCAGCTGCGGGTAGAAGGGGAGAACATTTCTCAGGGAGATGGGATTGGCCCTTGGGAACCAATCATGAAAGACTGGAGGAAAGGCCCAGGAATCAGGTCAAGGTGTTTCTCCATTTAGCTCCTGCCTCCCAGGCGTCTTTAGCACCACCAATTCTCCCAATTTACAGATGGTGGTCTTTCTCTCTCTATGGCTTCAGCTGCTCAGCTCTGGCCACCCTGCATCTCCCCTGGTCCTCCGGTATGTGAAGCTTCCTGATAAAGTTAACTTCTGGTTCCTTTGCCACCCGTTCCTTGGCCCACAAACTGTGTAAACTGCCCAGTGTGGAGGTCCCTTTGTAAGGTTCATGCTGAATACTTCCCACCTTAGTTTTGAGTCACTGTTTAATCCAAATGCATTGGTTGGGTTTTCCTAATGACCTTACTCTGGGAGCGAATCAGATACCATTTCCAAGTCTTCCCTATCCTTATTTTACATCTGTATCAGTTTCAATATTTCCTAGGGCCCTGGTGACTTCGCAGTGTCTCGGATTTTGCAATTACTAATAACTTACTCTCCTCTTTCTAGTCTATAACTTCTCTAAGTGCCCAGAGTCAGGGATTAGAAAGCTAACTCATTGTCTTACCTTTAAATAAGAAGGTTATCTGCTTAAAGTACCACCTTAGTTGTATTCACCCGATGTTGGTATATATGTGTACGGAGATGATAGGACAACCTTGAGTGTTGTTCAAGTTTTATTCATCCTGTGTGTTTGGTTTTGCTGCTTGTCTCTTTATTTGAGACTGGCTCTCACTGGACTGGAGATCATTGAGTGTGCCAGCTTGTCTCCCCATTTCTGGGATCGCAAGCATACAATACAACTCTGCCTGTTTTTCCTAAGTGGCTTCTTGGGATCAAACTAAGGATCTCATGATATCAAGACAAGAACCTTCTGACTCCATCCTAGTTATTACTATGATAATATAACACCTAAGGCTAGAGAGTTTACAATGAGAAAAAAACTGTTCTCTTGTAGTTAGCTCCAGAGTCTTTAAAGACCAAGATCAGGGGGCAATATCATCATCTGATATCTGCAAAGGTGCTGGTGGCTATGACATCGTTTGGCAGAAAATAGAAAGGAAGAGGATAAGAGACCTGAACTCACCTTTTCATAAAACTGTCAGTCCCACATGTAAGAATATATAATACTTAAGATGCTCTAATCGTTTCTTCGGGTTTCATCTGAATACTGTAATGATAGCGGCTGAATTACAACATGAATTTAACGGGTACCAACTCAAATCATGGCATCCTTCATACCTGGCAATCCTTCCAGTTTAGCCAGTCTTCTTAGCAGCATTTATGTGTCTGGATTATCTTTGCTCAAAACGCCGAACAATTCAAATCCACCCTCACCACTGTGCTGAGCAATTAATTGCCCCCAATAGCCAATGTTCACCCTGGCTCCCCTCAACATCTCTGCCTGCCACACTCAGGCCCACCTCAGCCACACCTGGATGGCAGTGCAAAGCTCACTTGACCCTGCTTGTCTGCCCCTAAGTGCCTGCAGGTCTTTTCAGTCTTGCATAAATTTACCAACCCTAGCATCTTTCTCATAGCTCTCAGTTACAGCTGCCTTTTGCTGATACTGCTAACAGGACTGTTCAATTTTAATATGGCTTTCGTGGTCTCCATAGTTAAAATGTGTTCCCAATGGTAATCGAACATATCAAACCTCTCTTCTGGTCATTCTGATGAATACGAGTTAGACTCTGTGATTTACCAAAATTGACTCCCAAGGTAGATGTGATAATCAACAAACAATACAGTTGATCTTTTTTTTTTTTAAACTCACCTACACATCCAGTGTTAGCAAGTTCTCTGTATCTCTCTGAATATTGGTGTCTTTTCCTACCTGGTATTAATCTATTGCGTTCCTGCAAGACTGCACCAGGCCTCCTGAAGAAGAAGGCCTACATGTGTGAAAATTAGATTTGCATTAACTTAAATAATCTATTGGGAATACACCAATGCTTTCTAATCTTCATGTATACATCCTTTGATTCCCATGTATAAAACAGAACCCTGGAGGCCTTGGGGACAAGATAGACAGCCTATAACACATCACATCCTTTGCAGAAACCCATTTTGGTCCACCCAGACCGTAAAGGGCTTCAGAAACGGACTTAGATGAGATGAGGTTGCTGGGAAAGCTGGGTCTGACTGAGCAGGCTCAGACACTTTTTGATCAGACTACTACTTCTGTGCTCAGAACCCTTCCAATGGCAGGCCCCAGGCTTACTGGCACACGCAAGGACTTCCTGGGGGACAAGCTGGCTTGCCCACGATATATATAGAAGGCCTCTATAAAATGACCAAGAAAGAAAATATGAACTTGCATAGTTTATTATTGCCAATAAATACACTACTAATTTATCTGAGCTAATGAACGCTTCCAGACATTCCTACATCTTTTGCTGAACATCTGTGCTAAATGTGGGTGGTCACGATAGCAGCAAACAAATGCAGTTTTTGTTATTTATTGGCATGAGTTAAAATGTATAATGCAATTCATTTACTAAAGACACGGTGCTGAAGCCATAGCACACTGCTTTTTATTTGAAGAAATATGTTTATTTTCTTCCTTATGGAGTTTTCTAGTAAAACTTCAACATTCTAAAATTAGTTTACAAGGCAATTTAGATGAAAAAAAATCCTCTAAACCCATAAAGAAAGTGAAGACATAACTATTTGTAAGTAATGGTTGGAACAGTTAATTGTGATTTTCTTTAAGTGAAGTTATGTGTTGGCGTTCATCTTTCTTCCTTACGGGTTGGGTTAGTCTTCTGGTTTCTAACTACTAAGCCAGAGCAATGGAAGACTAATTGTGTCAAGCAACTTGATCCTTTGCTTTGCTCAAAAGCACAAAGCTGGAAGATTATAAATCCCTACAGTTCTGATAAATGGTCTTACCATATGCCTCCCAGTCATTAATCTCCGACCTATCTCCCTGAATTCTGGGCATTTGCAGAACTTGACAGGGAATGACAAAGGCAGTCGTTGTACCAACCCAGAGTGCACAAAGACTCTACACAAGCCTGCAAAATCCAGACTCACCCCCCCCTCAAGTCCACAACCCCCAATCACCAAAACCTTGCAGTCTTTATTGTCAAGGAACATACATAGACAGTTCTTCAGTGAAAAGATCATGCTCCCAGGACATGTAACACATAATAATATATAATATGCTCACACATACATAGTCACAGCAGAAAAGAAATCCGCATGGTAACATGGAATTGCTTTTTTGAACTTAGGCCTGGACATGTAATAAACTGTGACACCAAACAATTCCTGTCACTTAGGGGCTAAGTGAAGTTTGACGTAATCAAGACATGAGAAACAGGAGCGGATGATGAACAAAGGAGAAGCAGGAAGCCAATCTCTGGGGTTTTATTGGTTGTCAGAATGGTTGAAAAAGACTCAGAGCAAAATCGGTGTAACAACAGAACATTCGCAACTCTGAAATTAGCAAATGAGAGCCCTCGGTATCTTACCTCTAAGACTAAAAATTTATACTACTGATCTAAATTGTAGAAAGAAAAAAGGAGGCTTATGTCTTTCCCTGGCTTTCCCCCACCACCACCACCCACACACATAAACTGTATCTCTTGATTCTGATCTGTAATTGTGAAACTGCAATTTGGCCTAAACAGAATGATAGGCAAGGGGCAGAGAGAGAGAGACAATTATTTCCATGCCCTAATTCACAAATGTTAACAAGACGACAATAATTAATTGCTTTTCTTCCAAGTCTCTTGACTTAATTTAACAAAGAAAATACTAATGGATTTTTAGAGAAACTAGAAATTATCTGTATATAGCTAATGAGGAGACTCAAAATATGCTGGAAACACCATAAAAGCACGAAGGGAAGCATCTTGACGAGAAACAAAGGCTTTGGAAAGCTAAACATATTGTTGAACCAGGAAAAGAATTCACAGTAATGTGAGTTTACCAGGGGTGAAGTACAGAAATAAAGACAACTGACTAAATTTAATACCGAATGACTACAAATCCGTAAGAAAGAGATGATGGAGCAAAATGTTCAGAAAAAGAACTGGTAATAAATCTATTTCTATGTGCATGTTCACACGTGCATATATAATTAGATTGCCATAAATGTTTCCAAGATAAAGTCCTTAAAACCCATGAAATATTTGTGGAAAATAGAGGCAAATATAATTGTTTCTTTATGATAGGGTGGACATTTTTAGCTCTAAAAATAAACTGTAGAAACTGTTGAGTCACAGACTTGACATCATAATAATGTCTCCACCCCATCAACAATTTTATTTTTACAAAGGAGAAGTAGATTTACTGTTGAATTAGAAGCGGCGGGGCTGCGTCCCCGGCACCCGGCCGCCCGCATGGCTAGTTTATACCCAGAAATAATTACACGGAAACTGTATGCTTTCAAACACTGCCTGGCCCGGCTAGGTCCAGTTTCTTATTGGTTAGCTCTTACATATTGTTCTAACCCATTTCTAATATTCTGTGTAGCCCACGAGCTGGCT
>NW_026067898.1:4629929-4632062 GCF_014885135.2 Alexandromys fortis
TCTTTGCAGCACGCAACCCAGAAACAGCAAAAAGCTGTCTTAAATTCTCTCTCTCTCCTTTTTAAGCCCTCTCAGGTTTTTAAGTGGATTTAGCCCATCACGTCTGGGCGCCATCTGTTGAATTAGGAGCGACAGGGCTGCGTCCCCGGCACCCGGCCGCCCGCATGGCTAGCTTATGCCCGAAATAATTACACGGAAACTGTATTCTTTCAAACACTGCCTGGCCCGGCTAGTTCCAGTTTCTTATTGGTTAGCTCTTACATATTGTTCTAACCCATTTCTAATATTCTGTGTAGCCCACGAGCTGGCTTACCAGGGAGGATCTTAACCTGCATCTGTCTGGAGTGGGAGCATCATGGCGACTCTTCCTCTAACCTTCTTTCTCCCAGAATTCTCTTCTGTCTACTCCGCCTACCTAATTTTCTGTCCTATGAGGGCCGAGGCAGTTTCTTTATTAATAAGAAATCACTCCCACATCAATTTACAACATACATGAAAGGTCCCAGCTCTGTCTCATTTCGCAGCTCAATCTAAATGTGCTTATGCATTTACAAAACAACATTTGGGGAACCTCAACGAATGTAGTGCTGCCCTGCATAATCTCAGGTTTGAAGCTGCCATGAAATGCTCATTTTTAACTGTCAGGAAGAATTCATTCACCTAGGAGAGTGTCTCACACTGGAGACTACCCAACAGGGCCAAGGTACAGCAGAACGGTGAAATCAGACCCAAGGAAAGCACAAAGATGATGGCTTGCCAAAGGGAGCCTAGGAAGATGTAGTAAAGTCAAGAAAAAGAGAAGTCAGGAGTTAGCAGTATCCTAGCCCTTTGTTCTCGAATAAACCCCCAGATGCTAGTGGGATTCTAAGAAGGCAGAGAGGAGGAGGATGCAGTAGAATCATAGAGCACTTGCCTAGCATCTGCAAGGCCCAGGGAGAGAGAGAGGAGGTGGTTAAAGGGCTGAGAGAAAAGCCACATGGGGAAGATGTGCCCCTTTTCCCAACCTGGAGAGATGAACTGAGTACCAGTGAGTATCTCAGGGGCTTAGTAAAAGATGAGACCCCGAGGAAAGAGAGTCCTTGATTTCTTGGAGACTGAATATGATCAAGGCTTGAGTAGAGCCAGTTCAGCCACAGTAGCATTCTGACTAAGATGTAACCAGAGAAGGCAAGTCAGCTTCCAGACTCTCAGCGGTCCAGGAACACAGCAGTGGGCACATCCTGTCAGGCAGGTTCTTATTGTCACATGCAGGGTCAAGTGATGGGTTTAGGCCACTGATGTATTTTCTCTCCCAGAAGATGGAACAGCATTTTTGGCCCTATGTAAGCAGACCAAGAGGAAGAGAGGGATTGATTTCTCTATGCCCTACATCCAAAGTGAATGCTGTCCTGAGCAACAGAGCCGTACCATTTATTTTTGGTAGGCAAATGAAAGCAATGGCAATAGCCTGTACTATTTTGGGCATCTCTGGGGCCTCCATTGCCAATAATTACTGGGAGGTATTTCATGACTGGCATTGAGGTTTTTAATCAATAACCCATACTATTTCTGGGTATTATTGTCAACCATGGATGGTACTCTTGATATTTGGTTAAAAGTATTTTTTAAACATATATTCTATTTTTTAATTAGCTTACGAACTAGAGGATTTGTGTAAGACAGTTTCATATATTCTTTTATAAAGTGGGCTAAAACATAACACAAGACAAATTTAAAACTTAACATGATAAAATAATTTGTTTCACCAAAAATTAGTAAAGGAACATATACGGAATGAAAGCAACACACTTTTTCTTTTCAATGTGCGTATGCTGGTGGTGTGTATGAATGTGTACATGCTGGTCGTGTGTATGTGTGCATGCAGGTGGTGTGTATGTATGTGTGCATGCTGAGGGTTTGTATGTGTGCATGTTGGTGATGTGTATGTGTGCATGCTGGCAGAGTGTATGTGTGCATGCAGGTGGTGTGTATATGTGCATGCTGGTGCTGGTGTGTATATGTGCACGCTGGTGCTGGTGTGTATGTGTGCATGCTGGTGGTATGTGTGCACACTGGTGCTGGTGTGTATGTGTGCATGCTGGTCGTGTGTATGTGTGCATGCTGGTCGTGTGTATGTGTGCATGCTGGTCGTGT
>NW_026067898.1:4633077-4638769 GCF_014885135.2 Alexandromys fortis
AACATATTTAAAATTTTTCAATTACTTCATTAATGTTCCTTTCAGGAGAACAATCTAAGAGTCTCATGACATCATATCAAAGACACCTTCTATGAGGCAATTGGTCAAATATAGCTCCCTAAGGAAAGATAATCAGCATTAAAGCATCTTGGACAAATAAATATAGACAAGGAGAGAGGTTTCATGATATACTTGCAGAAAGCCAGTTCTATATTAACATGTAATTTAGAAAACATAAAAAAATAAAGATGAACAGATTCGGGTAAAAACCAAAGACAAGAAGATTAAGGTATTTTTATATAATAGAAAAATGGTATTCAAAATTTGTTAGTATTTCTTTTAAAAAATACTTGTTAATGACATTTCTCCTTTATATTAGAAGGAACAACTTCTAGAATATTTTCTTAATAATCAGAATCACAAAAGTAGTAATGGCTCAGAATAGCTGGGGAGGATCAATGCTAAATATGCATCTATGCATTCATCTCTTAGTTGCATAAGCAAACACTGATTACTATCAGCCCTACATTATCGATAAGGAAGCTCGGTTACAGAACAGCTAAGTCCATTTCATGAGATCATCAACCTGAACCCAGCAGGTTTGTGTGTGAGAGTTATGAAGCCGGGGCTGTTTATTTTATTTTGTGAGTAAAAAAGATTACTGCAAGGCCAGTACCTACACTGAGAGGGGAGAACGGTATCTGTGCGTATCATGGGGCCTGGAAAGGCCTGTCTCTGAGGTGGGCGTGGCTCCAGCCCTTCCTGGACCCAAGTTCACAGAGGACTTAACGTGCCTAAAAGGGTAAACAAAGAGACTCAATTCCCTTTACTATCCAGACATTAAAATGGTAGAGATAAAACAATATAGATGTGACCTCTAGAGGAATCCCAGCAGAGGCCTCCCTGCAGAAAAATCACTGGCATCTGAAAAGCATGGATACAGCCCCATCCTGTAAGTAGTGAGCCAAGGTCCTCTCTCAACACTAAATCTGGGCTCTCAGAAAGAAGAGAGTTTAAGAACACGCTAATGGTCGATCCAGCCACATACATGAACCTGGAGGTAGACCTTGAGAAAAACAGAAATAATCCAGATGTGGTGGTGCAGCTGTGTAAGCTCAGAACCCACTCAAGACGTGAAGGCAGGAGGAGCAGAAGTTCAAGGTTATCCAACCGCTCAGCAAGTTCAAGGTCAGCCTGAGTGGTGTGAGACATTCCCTGTCCCCACAATGTTAAAGACGAGGAAAGCAAAGGATAAACAGAAAAAGGTCTGAAAGATGGCCTATTCGTTTGCCAAACTCCCACTGCAGAGAACTCTAATGCTGGGCTCGGCAGCTCAGGAGAGGTGTGATCACGATTAAACCAAGTAGTGCAGACTTACCAGGTCCTGTTCTCCAGACAACCACTGCTGAGTGAGAAGAGCAGGAGAAACTGGAGCATTAAAGCTTGTGTAAACTGAGCACCATGATGAAATGTACCCGAAGAGTTTCCCTTTTGGCACACTCCAGTGAGAAGCCTTGAACTTGCTCTGCACATCAATATTGAGAGGTAAGCAAATGCCAGGTTCTGCAGCTACAGAAATGTGGGGTCTTGGACATGCCTTGCTTTTAACATGAGAGAAAACACAGTCTCACCGTGGCTTCATAGACAGACCTATCTTAAAGTTATGGTCATATGCTCGCCTTTGTGAGTGTCACTACAGGGGGATCGCTGGGGTAAAGTATAAAACCCTCCACAAACACCCATGCAGTAAGCACTTGGGTAGAATTCCTGATACCCTGTCTGTATTTTCTGCCACCAAGTATTAAAGCTTCAACAACAAAGAACTTCATCTCAGAAGAAGTAATATCGGCTAGTTCCATTTAGCACTGACCAGTTAATTTCTGCCAGGGTATCTAACAAAAGGAGTCGTTCTGTAGCTCTGATCTTAAACAGAGTGGATGAATTTTCCTTTGTGCTCTGGTAAGAGGCAAAATTGCAATAATCTTTTCTTTTTCAGCTCAGATGATAAACATCTTCATTCGGTGAACACCATGGAAAGAAGTCACAGGATTTTCTCTAAGTGCAATACGTTTGGAGATGAGATGAAAAACCCTGCACTCACGTCATCGAAGTTTTATCATTTGGAGCTTGGATTCTAGGTTCAAACTGATAACTAAATAACTAAATAAATCAGATTTGTGAGGTGGTGTTATTAAATGCTGCAAAATGACCCATTGCTTTTTCAAGACTTTAAGCTGTTGGCGAACAACCAAGTTCCTCTATAGGCAAAACCATGAACATGAGTAAGAGGCCTTCCATTAGGATGCCCTTTAGAGATGAGGCCCTTCTTCCCCATTCTCAAGGAGCAGTGTGAGTGGGGTCATCATAACATACAGAGAGGATTTCTGTCTTCTCTGACTTCTCCATGGTGCCTAGAGAAAGGGAAAGCCTTCCTATACTAAAGCACCTCCCTCTTTCAACTCCTTAATCAGGAAGTGCTGTGTTCGGCACAGGCAGCTGGCTGGCAGAGCCCGTCAGGAGTAGTAACACACTAAGAAATGTGGGGAGGGTACCAAAGGCAAATTACAGCATTAAGAAATTATACAGTCAAAGTATGTTAAGTACGCTTGAAAGTTCACTTTTGCCATGTTGCAGTACGAGAAACCATTACGTCAGCAGGAATTGGGAGCTAACAGCAGTCAGTGTCGAGACCGTAGTGCAGAACGTTCCCTCCTAAGCCAGCCGGTCACTCTCAGCCCACCCAGTATTTTGGCTGCATGTAAACACGTTTCAACTTATTATGGGTGGAGGAGTTTGAAGAGTCACTCCTCACTCCCTGGACTTCACTGAGAAATTTCCAAGCGTATGTTGTGCACATTGTATAGTGTAGATGTGTATGTGTGTGTGGGGGGGATAGCATGTGTGCCCAAGTGCATAGAGGACAGAGGTTGATGTCTGTTGTCACTGTTAACCACTCTCCACGTTATTTTAGGTAACAGGGTCTCTCCCTGGGTTGGCTGGACTGGCAGGCAGGCCCAGAGCAAGCTCCAGATTCCCCTCTCTGATTCGCCATGGGGGTTCTAAGCGTGTGCTGTCATGCTTGGCTTTGCCTGGGTTCTGGGGCTTAAACAGCAAGCATTTTACTGCCGTTACACACTTTTAACAATTGATTCATTTGGTCATTTTTGTTTCTTCTCACGAAGGATGAACAATTTTAAGTGTGTGTTTAGACAAAGGACAACAATATATCCAGAAAACAGCAATAGCAGGATGCGTGCACGGCTGTGTGTTTGGGGGGAAAGGTTATTTTAAAAAGAATTGATTCACAGAGCTACATCCCTTGCAGGCAGCCTACCAAAAGCAACCCTTCTTGTTTTGGGAGATCAGCTTGAAGGACTTCAGCTGATGGAGTAAGGCCAACCTATAAGACAAAGGACAAACCACTCTAAATCCTGCCCTTTAAATGTGAACCTTCCCAATGATACTTTCACAGATGCATTCAGATTAAAGTTTGGTCACATGTCTGCTCCAGCCAAGGTGTCAGAAGATTAAAGAGCATGAGCAAGGACATCAAGCAGATCATAATTTTACCTCAGCCAGATTTCATCCTAAACCACAGGTCTCCACATACTTTATCACTGACAGTGGCTGACTGGCTGAGTTGGTCTGGTTGTCCTTGTGAGTCCACTGACAACTCAAAGGATTCCTCATTCTCTTTATAAAAAGAGTTGTACAAAGTTGTAAACATTAATGTAACATGCAGCAAATTCCACATAAAGCAGAGACCCATGGGAATTGGTTCCTGAAGCAACAGCACTCAGGCTTCTCTACCCTATGCAGCAGGAACGTTACAGAACCGCCAGGCCTCGGGTAAAGCGCCTGCCCTGTGACATCACTGGGTGCTTCTTGACTCCTCAGACCTCCTGAAGCTGGAGCAAACCCTCATATGGAAATGGGTTGTTGAGGATGCCTGGTGCTTGGTTGCTTAGTGACTTGAAGGATGTTTGGAAATGGAAAAACAAAAAGTTAGCACTGGATTAAAAAGAATAGGGGGAAGGAGCAAAGGTCAAGGTAAAGCCTTCCTTCTGAGCCTGAGTTTGGTTGCCTCCCTGGGGAGACACAGACATTCCAAAGCCCTACGCAAGGCTCCTACTCACCTCACTTAAATGGTGGACAGCACCGGGTAATGTGCTCAAAGGGGTATTCATTTCTCTCCTCAAATAACATAAAGCCCAGGCTTCTGACCTGGAGACCCTAAGCCCTGCTGCACCAGGTCAAGTTACATTTCTCCAGAGCTTAATGTATGAAACAAGCAAGCCTTACTCCTATAAACGACTTCCAGCCAGTGCGCCAAGGAGGACCGGACTCTACTCTCTTTAACACATAAGCAACAAATTATACCAGCCACTAAAATATGAACTCCACTAAACGCAAATACCCTACTAAATGATAATGTATCTCAAGATGCTGCCAGGCTCTTGGAACTACTAATTAAACACAGATCAGTATCTGGGGTCACAGTCTCTCCCTGGATGTGTGGGGCATGTCAGGCCGTGGTGATGACTGAAAACTCCCTCCCTGCACAAGGGCCTCTCAACACCCCAGTCAATGCTGATTAGCGGTATAATAAAAAGATTTTATATATACATATATATGTATATGTATATATATATATATATATTCTTTCAGAATGATGTGGCAAAACCACTGACTTCCTTGATGCCCTTCGTCCACTCATGAAAGAACACTTGAGGATAACTAGATGCCTTCTAAAGCCCAAAGTGAAACACAAACCAAGACTCGGAGGGAAAAGAAAGCATAAAAGAGTTGGAATGTTTCAAGGTCTCAGTTTATTAGAGAAAGATTCTTGGTAAAAGGTCATTTTTGAATAGATGATCTTTTTATGCTTTTCAAAGCCAAAGGTTGTTGATAAAATAATTTAGCTATTTTTCTGATTTGTGTGAACAGGCTCCCAGACTCAATTCTAACCTACTAGTAGGCACAATGGCATAATTCATTTTTATTGGCATAAATAAACTTTACATTCCTTTTATTTTTCTTGGTCTGATACGATGTAACTTCTCAAAAATAGTATTTTCATCACTTTATTTCTGGAAATAGAACCAGGATCCTAAATTAATATATTTTTTTAATTTTATTTGGTAAATTTGATTTTTTTTATTGAGAAAGGGAAAAAAAAGTTTCCGCCTCCTCCCAGCCTCCCATTTTCCTCCCCCTTTCCCACTCCTCTCCCCCTCCCTCTCCAGTCCAAAGAGCAGTCAGGGTTCCCTGCCCTGTGGAAAGTCCAAGGTCCTCCCCCCTCCATCCTGGTCTAGGGAGGTGAACATGCAAACTGGCTAGGCTCCCACCAAGCCAGAACATGAAGTAGGATCAAAACCCCGTGCCATTGTCCTTGGCTTCTCCTCAGTCCTCATTGTTCGCCATGATCAGAGAGTCCGGTTTTATCCCATGCTGTTTCAGTCACAGTCCAGCTGGCCCTAGTGAGCTCCCAATAGATCAGCCCCATTGTCTCCATGGGTGGGTGCACCCCCCGTGGTCCTGACATCCTTGCTCGTGTTCTCCCTCCATCCGCTCCTCATTGGGACCTTGGGAGCTCAGTCCAGTGCTCCAGTGTGGGTCTCTGTCTCTATCTCCCTCCATCACCAGATGAAGGTTCTATGGTGATGTGCAAGATATTCGTCAATATTGCTAT
>NW_026067898.1:4639116-4640307 GCF_014885135.2 Alexandromys fortis
TTCTCCCCGGCAATTTTGTCTACTTCCCATAGCCAAGAGGATAAGTATATGATTTTCCTTGGGTTCACCTTCTTATTTAGCTTCTTTAGGTTCACCAGGTATACTCTCTGTGACCTTTATTTATGGCTAGAAACCAATTATGAGTGAGTACATCCCATGTTCATCTTTTTGGGTCTGGGTTACCTCGCTCAGGATAACTAAATTAATATTTTTGATTTTTAAATTAGAGTTTGTGGTGCTAGTTAATATTGTGGTTTGAAAGGGTCCCTAACGCTCTGTGCTCAGAATCTAATCCCAGGACAGCAGTATTGAGGGGTGCAGCCTCTGAAGGGTAACTATACTTTGAGGGTTCTGCTCTCATGACAATGGGTTACTTATTATGGCAAGTCGGCTCTCCACAAAAGGGTGAGTTCAGACCCCTGTGCATATTCTGTCTTGTCCTTCTGCCTCCTAATACCACAAGATGAAACACAAAGAAAGCCCTTACTAGATATGGTCTACCCAGACGACAGACTTTGAGGAAGATATTTGGACTCTATACGTTACTGGGTATCAAGAATCATGATAGAAAACAAACTAAGGAAACTGCTCATTGCTTATACTCTTTGTCTAGATCCACTGGCAGGAAAAGCTCTTTTTGCACAAAAAAATCTTTTCAAGGTTTTAGTAATACTGAAAATCCACATTTTTATGATTTGGGCTCCAAGGTTAAGCAGATTACAATAAACTTTTAAAGTATTCCCTGTTCAAAGAGCAGCGTCTGTTAGCACAGGCTAGCATAGCTGTACGATGAAAGCTGCACCAGGTCCCACTTTCCCCCCCAAAACAAAAACCTCGCTGTATGGCGCTTCTCTTTGACAGCTAACTAGAAAACAAAGATGAAAACATTTAAAAGCATAAACAAAATTATTTTTCAATTCCATCAGAGATGGTGGTAAAAATTTCTTTCCATTTCAGATGTGTATATATGGAGGTAGGTTAAGACTTCCCTTTAGCTACACTTCCTGGTCATCCTCAGGGGCTACTCTGCCCGATACTTCCTCTCTCTTTCTATCCCACCCAGCTTGCATCCACAACCCTACCCGCCCCCCCTCCGTCTGACTCCCTTCCCTCTCTGACCACATAACATCTCCCAGCCCAGCCTGTTCGGGCTCTAGGACCGAATCCGAATCGGCAGGGCAAACGGGAGGG
>NW_026067898.1:4646229-4708443 GCF_014885135.2 Alexandromys fortis
GATGGGAGCCTATCCAGTTTGGATGTTCACCTTCCTAGACATGGACGGAGGGGGGAGGACCTTGGACTTTCCACAGGGCAGGGAACCATGACTGCTCTTTGGATAGGAGAGGGAGGGGGAGAGGAGTGGGGGGAGGGGGAGAAGAGAGGGGGGAGGGGGAGAAGAGTGGGGGAAGGGGGAGGGAAATGGGAGGCTGGGAGGAGGCGGAAACTTAAAAAAAAAGAAAAAAAAAGAGAGATAAAAAAAGACTTCCCTTTAGCCAAAATATAAGAAAGTATAAAAAAAATTGTCATGACCTTCTTCACCTACTAATATTTCAAGTAGAAAAATAAGTATATCAAGTAGTATGAGAAACCCAAGGAAAGCCTGCAAGTTCTGATGTATAAGGTATGGCAATGCCATCGCTGAGGACTGTATAGGAGAACTGAAAAGGATTCACTGTGTACTTCACTGGAGTTGGTTTTGTTTGCTTGTTTGATTTTACTCTTTGGGGGCAAGCCACTCAGCTTTCAAATAAATACACAGAGACTTATTCTTACATATGAATGCCTGGCCTTAGCTTGGCTCGTTTCTAGCCAGCTATTCTAACTTAAATCATCCCAGTTCTCTTTAACTACATTTTTGCCTCTGGGTTTTTACCTTTCTTTATTCTCTATACCTTCCTTTCCTTCGTACTTCATGACTGACTGTGGCTGGGTGGCCGGCTCCTGGCATCCTCCTCTTCTCTTGCTCCTCTCTCTCTTCCTCAGATTTCTCCTCCTATTTATCCTCTGCCCGCCAACCCTTCCTATTTCTCTCTCCTGTCTAGCTATTAGATGTTCAGGTCTTTATTAAACCAATTGGGTATTTTAGGCAGGCAAATTAACACAGCTCTTCAGAGCTAAACAGATGGACCATAAAAGAACGCAACACGTCTTTGCATCACTAAACAAATATTCCAGCATAAATAAATTAAGCTAATATTCCACAACACTCACCCAAGCACACCTGACAACCTTCTTCAAACTCTACTCCTGATAACCAGATATGGAGTTGTCTTCATCTTAACAATGTCTGCTAGAAATGGCTGTCCCTTCACCTGTTTCCTCTCACCTAAGCATTCGCTATCTACCTATATCTATATATCTGTCTATTCTTCTTGCACACACACACACACACACACACACACACACACGAGTAAGTCACCTTCAGTTCCTGAACATATGTGGTTGTTTCTCTCCCAGGATTTCGATTGGCTGCTAACCTTCATGTAATTTAGCAAGGTGAGTATTAGACAAGGGTGACTCTTCAATTCATGGATGATGGACAGACCCTGAAGTAAATAATACCTTGCCTACATTGCTAGGGTAAGTTAAAAGGCACCACCACCACCCAATCTCCTGCTGTCTAATTTTCTACCAAAATGTAATTGTATATATGAAAAGGAAACATTGACTATTACTGACATTTACTGAAATCCTACTATATACAAAGGGAAACAAATCCATTAGCACCCATATCCTCCATGTTTTACCTCAGTACTCAGTTTAGTAGTGAAAAATATAACCACAAACACATTAAAGGAACTGAAGACTGGGTGGGGTCATAGGAGCCTCTCACAAGGTGTCAAGAATTATGATAAACCAAACATCTTACCATCAACTTACAGTTTAAAACATAACTAATAATATCAACATTTATTCCTAAACTCACTATCAAGTGATTTTTGACAAGACTTTCTTATTGGCTTCTATTGGGTTGTTGTGCCAATCAAAGGAAGTTTTTATATACCAAAATACTGAAAGTCACAAGATGAAATATGTTCCTAACTCCTATTGGTGGCTTAACTGCTTCTTAGACATAGGTGAAGTATATCAACATAAAATAATTAAGTTTTTGTTTTGTTTTTAATAATAGCTAGCTGAAAAACTTGAGTAACACAGTCTAGGAATTCCTTGTGTTTAAATAGCATTCCTTATTGTTATTTGTGAATACTAAAACAAAAAGTCAACATGTATCATGGAGTTAGTTAT
Organism: Alexandromys fortis; assembly: GCF_014885135.2. Lineage (NCBI taxonomy): Eukaryota > Metazoa > Chordata > Mammalia > Rodentia > Cricetidae > Alexandromys > Alexandromys fortis. The sequence continues at coordinate 4,648,242 of NW_026067898.1, forward strand.
TCTTGGGATTAACTATGAATTGTTAAATTAGGTAATTATATGCACCTCCTGTCCTTTATGAGGCCAAAAGCATTTATAGGAATGGTCTTGATGATTTTTTTTTACCAATATCACTATAAGTTGTGTTGAAATGAGCTACCCTCTATAAACAAGGGCACCATCAAGAAGCATCACCCACCTTTGAATTGGAGGAAAAATCGTAATCTGGACTCACAGTTCTGCCCTGGTTCTAGAGGGATACTAGTTTGTCACTCTGATAAACAGACAGTAACATTTGTTTTTTTTTTAAATATAGTTTAATTGAAATAGAATTGCATTGCTTTGCCCTCCGCCCTTCCTCCTCTTAGCCGTTCTCAAGTACTTTCCCTAAAACCCCTCCCATATCTACCCCCTGATTCTGAAGTTGATAGCCTCCTTTTCTTTTGGTATTATTGTTACATGCATGCAAGTATAGCCAGAAGATTTTCTGAATCCTGTCTAACACTCAAGGCAGCCACTTATAAAATAATCATTTAGAAGCTTGATAGTAATTATAATTGCTTGGTCAATGGCTCAGGCTTATTACTGGCTAACCCTTACACATAAAATCAACCCATTTCAAATAATCTGTGTACTGTCACGTGGCTTCATGACATTACCTGTTCTCTAGTACACCTTGCTGCTACAGCAACTCTGGCTTCTCCCTGGACCCAGCCCTTCTATACCTGTATCTCTGCTTGTATTTCCCACTTAGCTATATTCTGCCCTGCCATAGGCCAAAGCAGCTCTATTCACCAACCAATAAAAGCAACACATATTCACAGAATACAGAAGGGCATCCTATATCACTTGTATGTCTGGGAGTGCTTGTGTGCTCATGCATGTGTGTGTGTGTGTGTGTGTGTGTGTGTGTGTGTGTAATATATAAATACAACCTCCTGAGTTAATTTTTGTTGTTCATATGCATATGGCTTCAGAAGTGGCTACATTTGGAAATAAAGGGTCTCAACCCTGCATTGTGTCCAGTTGTGGCTTTCTGGGATGGTCTCCATTTGCTACAAAGAGAGACTTCTTTGATGAGGTAACTACATACATCTGATAATTTGGAATTAGGAACTACAGATGAGAAAGAATACTCAGAGTTTGTCTTTCTGGGTCAGGATTACCTCATTTACTATAATATTTTCTAGGTCCATCCATTCACCTACAAACTTCATGATTTCATTTTTTTCTCTACAGCTGAATAGTGGTTTATTGTGTATATTTACCACATTTTCATTGTCCATTCACCCTTTCAAGGACATTTAGATTGTTATTTTTTAGCTTTTTTTTGAGACAGGATTTCTCTGTAGCTCTGGAGCTTGTCCTGGAACTAGTTCTTGTAGAACAGGCTAGCCTCGAACTTAAAGAAATCCACCTGCCTCTGCTTCCTGAGTGCTGGAATTAAAGGTGTGCGCCATCACCACCTGGCACTTTTTACCTTTTTTGAGGACTCTCTATATCCATTTCCAGAGTACATGTACCAGTTTGCATCCCTCTCAACAGTGAGTGAGGAGTCCTCTTTCTCCACAGCTGTGGTGTCCCCAGCTTATGATGCCAGTTTGTTTTTTTAATCTTAGCCATTTGATTGGGATAGCTTTAGTTTGCATTGCTGTAATTGCTGAGGATGGTGAACATTTTAGAGGAATTCCTTAGCTATTTTTTTCTTTTATTGAGAATTCTGTTTAGATATCTATTTCATTTTTTAATTGGGTTATTTTTTTTCCTTGACTCCTTGTTTTTTGAGTTTCTTGTATATTCTGCATATCAGTCTTCTGTTGGGTGTGTAGCTGGCAAAGATGCTCTCCCATTCTGTGGGTTTTCCCTATACTCGTTGTTTCGTAGCTTTTTAGTTTAATGAGGTTCCACTTGTCTGGCCTCAGTTCCTGGCCAAACGGCATCCTATTCAGGAACTCCTTTCATACTCCTACATTTTGTAAGACACTATCTATGTTGTCTTCTAACAGTTTTAGTGTCTCAGGCTTCAAATTAAGATCTGTGGTTCATTTGTACCTAATTTTTACACACGTCTAGGATATATACATGTCTAATTGTGTTCTTCTACACACGGAGATCCAGTGTTCTCATCATCCTTAGTTGATGTCTTTTCTCCAGCATAGGTGTTTTGCCTCTTTATCAAATATCAGAGGGCTTCAATAACAAGTACTCACATTTAGGTCTCCTGTTTAATCTGCATTTCTGTTGCTGTGCTAGTACCGTATTGTCTTTATTACTAGGGCTCTACATGTCTGTTGCTGTGCTCGTACCGTATTGTCTCTATTACCATAGCTCTACCACATATCTTGAAGTCTTGAATAGCATTCTCTCCTGGGTTCTTTTTTTGCTCATGATTGCTTTGGCTATTTGTGGTGTTTTCTGGTTTCTTATGGATTTTAGATTGTTTTATTTGTTTCATTTTCCTCTTTCTGTGGGTAATATGTGGGTATTTGATTGGGATTGCCCTGAATCCATACATTTCTTTTGGTATCATGGTGATTTTAATATTAATTCTACCAATCTATGAACATGAAATGTTTTCCCATTTCATAGTGCCTTTTTCTATCTTTTTCTTCAGGGAATTGAAGTTTTCATTGCAGAGGTCATTCGCCTCTTTGGTTAGGTTTATTCTAAGATTTTATTGTCTTTGATGCTACAGTAGCATTGATTGAGTGTTTTTGATATATAGGTACAACGCCAGTCTCTTTACAAATATCAGCTAGCTAGCTCATCAGGGCCATTGTTGGCTATGTTTTGCATAGAGAGAAGTCAGAGTGGCTTGTGTGAGGTTTCTAGGAAGCAGGGTCATAGAGTTAGAGTTCGAAGCCAAATGTCCGTCTCCAGAGACTCACTCTTACCTTGGTCTGGTTCCCCACCTGTTTACCTTTCTGTAGCACCCCAAAACATTACCTTAACAACTGGTCGAATCTCTCCTCATTTTCAGCTTGATAGATTCCTTCTTATCAAGGTAGTAATAAACAAGATGAAAACTTCCAGTTTTATCTCAAAGAGTCCACTAAAATAGCAAGGACTATAAAACTCAAAGCTGGCAATTAAGCTAGTGGGGACTTCACAGGAAGTGTTTATTTGTCCCCAGGGAGTCATTACATCCCTCCTCATTTAAGTGATGCAGTGTATACTTTCGAGGGTTCGACAAAACCCATGTGTCAGCTGCCCCAGCCAGCGTTTTCGAGATAACTCCATGGAACCCAGGCCCTGTGCATGGGTTTTAAAATGCACTAACAGTTGGGATATTAACAGTTGGATACTGCCAAAACTCAAGTTCCAAAGAGTTAGCCCAAACACATGGCTTTTATCAGCTTCCCAAAGCCCAAGAGAGGTTTCATCCGCCACTGATCAAAGGGAGCGGCAGGAGTGGATCCAAGCGCGAGGCGGCACATGTGCAGGATCCTCCACTCCAGCACAGCCTGGCACAGAAGCTCCCTGGGTATGGGCCCAGCACAGCGACACTGGGGTAGGGATTCCAAAGAAGTGGCACCTATGAAAAGGCAAGGCCCTCAGTCAGTCTTGGGTAGGATTCTGACCTTCCACAACGATGCCCGCCCTCACCTCACCTGCTCTACACTGCTGGCAGAGACGTTTTCACCACGTGAGGATTATGCCAACTGTTTCTAATCACAAAGGAGTGAAGCCTGAGAGCCACGGGGTTTCTCGGGTGGGTTTAGCCCTGCACAACGGAGCTGCTTTGTTCGGAAACACTGTGACGGAAGGAAGGCATTTGCAAGCCGCGAGGCTTCTTCAACAAATTTGTTTTCTAAGTCAAGTACTTGAGGAACCCACGGTCCTAATTAATGTGGCTTCCACAGGCAGCCTCAGAGCTAACATTCGATTGCCTAATCCAAGCCATATGTTCCTTCCATCATGCTAATGATACAAATGGAAACCATGGGCTTTTTAATCGCTGAATGTTTCTATCAGGAAGACAGATCGTTTTGTCCAGGTTGATGTTGTGTGCTGTGATCAACACATGAGAAAAGTCCTTCCTAGGAGGAAATAAAAACCTCTCATGTGTTCCTTTACTTCTAACCTCCAGGCAGAGAGAGAGCCTTCCATGTACTCGGTATTTATGCAGTCTGAACTTCAACAGGGCAGAACTATTCACCCGAGGAAAGATAGAGACTGTGTGGGAGGACGGCTGACCCCAGTGCACAGTGATAGCATTAGCAGAGCATCCCTCAGTGGGCAAGGATGACCCATACTTCCCTATAAGGTTTCGAAATAGGTTGCTTTCACCTAGAGCTTATAGCGTAAGTCAGATTCCCTCAGATTCCTTCTCTAAATACAAATCTTTTTTTTTTTTTTAAACTGGGACAAATACCTTTATGTGTGGCTGTGAAAAGAAGGAGGAACTGACCCACAACACTTTGGTGTGGGGAAACTGGCAGGTGTTTATACTCATGAGATAACCCCATGACTAGTGAGCCTGAGAATCCTGCCCCCAAGATCTAACAGTTCAGTTTCTGTGAACTGGGCCTGGTAGAGCCAGCTACGATGCACTTCCAAGTGTCTGGATGATTCTCATAAGTGGGCAGGTTTAGGACACACTGATCTTGTCCATCTGTCTCCTGGGTAGGGGGCAGTGACATGAAGCTTTCAATGGCTATAGATGGTTGGGTGTGGCAGAAGGAGACCCTAATCTCAGGCGTACACCCTGCACATCTATCTGCATTTTTCTCAACATTTTCTATAGACCTTTTTAATCCTTGCTTTGTAAAAAGTAAAATAAAATCACTAGGGCTGTCTTTCAAGAATAATCCCAGAACACGCTGCTACCATCCATGCACTCAAAGACTGGATCCTGTCAGGTGTCTGTCATTGCCATTTCCCCCAAACGCCAGCTGGATTAGTGTCACCATAACCCCCCACAGTCAACATAGCAATATTAGCAAGACATTCCAGAATTGCCTAACTAGATTGATGTGAAAGGTATAAATGCTCCCACCCCAAAGTGAGTCTTATTTGTTCCCGTGACAGCAAACTACAGCAGCCAGGTCAATGCACTGGGCAGGGACTGCACACCCTGGGGGAGGGGATGGTTATGCTGTATCCCCGTAATCACCTATAAGGTCAGTATCTTATTATGCCATTTCAAAGATGTGAAAACTGAGACTGGGTGTGGACACACACCCCTTAGCTCCCGCACTCTGCCACACAGCAAGTCTGAGGCCAACCTGGGCAACATGAAATACTTGAAAATCTTGTCTCAGAAAATGAAAAGAGGAAGTGGGTGGGGAAGAATTGTTACACTCAAATTTAAATAATTTCCTCAAGCAGAGTCCCCAAATTTAAGTCATTTTTAACTTGTTAGGGACTGTTAGTCAGGTGGTCTTCTATTACTAATATTTTAAGTGTAATTTTGAATTCATAATATGAAAATGCCATTAAAGAGCTGCTTATTACATTTGCTCGGGATAAACTCCTATTTACAAACGTTTTTGTTTGTTTGTGAAGACACGGTATCAATCTGTAGCTCTCCCACTGTCCACTGTGTGGCCAGGATGACCTTGAACTCATGGGAATCCTTTTGTCTTTGCTTCCAGAATGCTGAGATTACAGGTGTGTGTCTCCACACTGGCAACAGATATTTTCAGAAAAAAAAATACTATATACATCTTACCTCCGTTCTCATGAACAGATTACAAGATGTATTGGCCTCACCATTTTGCTGGAGAAGGACCAACATTTGGGAATATTCAGTACCCTCATAAGGTAAGACGTGGCCACCTCTCTGAGATGATACCCAGTACTGTGTTTATATCCTGCACTGCTTTCCATCTGAAGACTGTCTGTGGCTCTGTCAGAGATTTTCTATGATCAGGCCTGTCTGGAAACTACTATAAAACTGAGAACACACGGCCAAAAGCAAACACTTGTCTCTTCAGATTAAACTATTGATTATACAGGAATGCATGGGCACATGAAGCAACAGAATAATTGCGGCGAATCTCCCACAAGACTTCCTTGTACATCCTTCTATCTTTATTCACACCGTCCGTGTTTACTGAGCTGCGCTAAAGGATGCGTGGACTATTTTTATTCGAATCCAGGCAGAAACACCAGCCAAGCAGAAGGACCCATCCATGACCAGAATGCAATGGCCTTCATTATCCCGCAGCTCACTCCTAAATGACTTGCAGAGGGCTGCCAGATGGTGTTTTCCCTCACCCCTTGCCTTACACTTATTTAATTATTTTAACATAGCTTTTATTCTGCTGTCATGATACCTAATAGGCAGATAGATGTAAGAGCTGGTTTCTTCTGCTAACACTGACCAATGCGTCTGGAAAGTCTTTAGCCTTTCAGTTCTCCATCCAGCGAGGGCAGATCACAACGGTGACAAAAAAACATCTGTCATTAATAACAACACATACCGGCTCCGTATGATATTCCAGATAATGAGCAAACGAACTTACACAGATTCTTCATTTAATCATTCAACAAGTCACAAATGAGGGGGCAGATGATTGCAGCCATTAAGAGACCTACCCTGGGCTTTGAGAGATTTGAGAGGTGGAAGCAGAGAACCGGAGGGGAGCCACTACTGTCCATCACGATGCAGTGTTCATGTGGCAGAAGTTGTACATTCAATAAGCAGAGGTAACAAAACACAGAGACACCTACAAACTGAAGGCCTAACCATCTGAAGAGGTAAATGCATAGGCATTGGGAGTGGTAAGACATCCGGTAGCTATGGGAAGCTCTGACTTCTCCCTCCATCAGCCACAGGAAGCTCAGATACTTCCTGCAGCCTCTGGCTCAGCCACCTTGATCATGCCTCACCCTTCCTGGGGCAGTCTGCATCCTATACCTGGGTCGCGTGCAGGCATAAAGGCCAGCTCCATGTAGCGCAATGGTCTGATGGCCTATATTCTTGCTGGGTGGTCCAAGGCTTTTTAAATTACTTAGCTCAATTTTATTCTTCCTCTGTCTGATACCGCTTCTGTCCTCTGTCTCCACCTGACATCCCACATCCAGAGACCTGAGGGCCCCTGGGCGGTAGCCACCCTTCCAGTTCCTTCAAAGAGAAGAAACTCACCACTGACAGCTTAGGAACTTTTTGAGTGTTGAGAATCTGCACGCAAGGATGCACCAAATAATACATTTTGATACTAGTCTGGAGACAACCACCTACCAATTCTTCTTTGGATTAAACCAATCAAGTTATTCGGAAAAAATAATCTGCTTTCAGCATAAGACAGGGCAGTGATCAATAGGCCCACGGAGTCTCACAAACGAAGCCTTACAAGTCAGCACATAATGCGCTCTTTGCTCTCCAACTTGGTTTTACTTAAAACAGCAAAACCTAAATTATGTTAAGATTATTTTCCTTGACAAAGTCATCATAGTGGAATTAAGGAATGCATGTTCACATTTGGGGACATTAAAGCGTATGGCCAGGCTTCTACAGGGAGCAAGCGTTAAGGGAGGAACAGAGCAGCCATGGCCCTTCCTCTCTCGGGGGACTCTTCAGCAGAGGAAGGGGCATGCACTGTGAGTTCAACAGCTCTCGGGTGATCTTAAAAAGCGATTGAACCCGAAAGGGACTACAAGTGGTCTTCATTTCTCATCAGTGGAAAACCCTTTACTCTGTATTAGAGCTTTAATCACTTCCAATCATAATATAAGCAAGGGATCCTGACTGACGGAGGTGAGAAAGGTAGAGGAAGGCACAGAGAAAAGGAAGAAAAGAAATGCTGTCTTAAAATCTCGATTTTGTAGAATTGCGGAGACTGACCATCTATGAGTGATGTAAGCAGTAGGGAATTTTAGAAAATGGGACCAGGTATTAGCGCTAAGATGGAGAGATGGAGCAGTAGTTAAGGGGACTTACTGTTCTTGAAGAGAACCCTGGTTTGGTTTCCTGGGCCCAGATGCATGCTCACCACCACCCATAGGCCTTGCATATGGTGTACATTCACATGTGCAGGCAAAGTGTGTGCACACACACATACATAATATATATACACATGCACAGCAACATACATATAAATATATATACATGCACACACATATAATATAGTTAAACATTTTAATGTATTTAAATCACAGATGCACATAGTTTTTAAAGAACCAGTCACAGTTGGGTCTAGAGAGATGGCTCTGGAGTTGAGAGCACTCGCTGCTCACGCAGAGGCCCTGGGTTCAGCTTTCAGCACCCACACCTAGCAGCTCACAACAGCCTGTAACTCCAGCTCCTAGATTTGATGTTTTCTTCTGGCCTCTGAGAGCCTGCAACTGTGTGGCATACATTCATACGCATGCATATACATACATGTAAACACAGATAATAGAAAAATCTAAAAACTAGTTATAAATCGTAGGAAGAGATACCCTTGAGCAGTAAGAAGAGAATAAACTTATTTGAAACTGTCGTGATTTGTTTCCCTTTCAGCACAAACCGTGCACAAGTTTTCAATTGTGCCAGTTCTCTTCCAGACACAGAGCTTCATTTGCCTTAGTCTTCCTTCCACGGCCAACTTCAGGTAATCTCAGAAAGCAACCGTTTAAGCGACTCCTAGACAGCGCGGTTCCTTTAAAGGTGCATACTATAACAAACTCATGACACGCCGCCTGCTCAGAGTCAGTTGCTTTGTTCACGGGAATGTTGGCAAAGTCCTGTTTGGGATCTAGGCGCTCCTAGGCACTCCGAGCAAAGAAGAGCTGAGTGGGGGTTTTCTGCCCCATGTCGTGGTCAGAGTCGGGCACAGCTTTCAGGCTTCAGCCGCTCTCACCCCTCAGTTTCTGCTGCCTCCCCTCATCTGCAAGGGAGGGTGGCAGCCACTTTCCTGCTCTTTTCACGATGGGCCACCAAGACCAGCTTCAATAATGCGTGAGGATAAAAGATAGGCTGCGCCGTTTCACTTCCTCTATTCTGAGGGCAGATAATGTTGCAAGTCTGAAAATCTCCAGACCCATACTTATTTTTCTAATTTTTTAAACATTTATTTGCTATTACTATCTTTAACTTTTATTTCATTATTTTAAGATTAGATCACAGTTCCCTTTCTTCCCCTGAGTCTCCCCATATTTCATTTCTTATTCTATTAAATTTGTGGCCCTTTTCATTATTACATATATATTTACATTATTATATTAACAATTAATGTATATATACATATACATATTCCTAAACGCATAAATACAATTTGTTCAGTCTGTATAATGTTGCTTAACAGTATGCTTCCGGGACTGACCATCTGGCATTCTCCCCCTGAGGAAGACTCTCTCTCCTACCTGTGTCTCTTTGTGTAGCTGTATAGGGCTGAGCATTTCTGAGCTCACAGGACTCCGCATCCACGTTAAAATGTCTACTGTTGTTGACCTTGTTCAGCTCATGTTTAGGCAACCATGCTGGTTAGAGACAGTCTCACAGTGAGCTACCTAGTCTTCTGACTCTTAAAACACATATGGGCTCTGTTTTTTGTTTGTTTGTTTGTTTGTTTTTTGAGACAGGGTCCTGGCTGTCCTGGAACTCACTCTGTAGACTAGACTGTCCTGGATCTCGTGGAGATCTGTCACCCAGCACCTGAGTGGGTGCTGGGACTGAAGGCGTGTGCCCCCACTGCTCAGCTGGTTTTCCTCATCTTGAATGGGTCTTCCGTCCGGTTAGAGAGCTGTTGGTCACAGCCAGAGTGTGCCTGTCACTGCTGCTTAGATCTACTCTGTTAAGTAGGAAAGCACTGACAGACACGGGTTCAATGTGCCCGGGAGAGAATGGGCAGCAGAACCTTTCACTTTCTGCGCCATCCTGGTGCCATTCACCACTTCTGTCCTGAAACCATCAGAACCGCACGCGGTCAGCTGCACTCATAACCAGGTGGCTGTGCAGCCTTGGTTGTACTTAGTTTGCATTCCCCGGAAAGCTGCCTTACTTTAATTTTTAAGTGAGAACTGATCTTGACATGAAACACAAAATTATGCCGACTTTCACTTACTCTCCCAAACACTGACTTCAAAAAAAAAAAGAAAAGAAAAGAAAAAAGCACAGTGAATGTCGCTCAGGATTAAAGGACAACAATGTTACGAACGAAACACAGAGTGTTCTCCTTTGTCTCACTGGTCACAGTGTGCTGGCTCTGGGTGCTCACCGGGAAGAACCCATCCTGACTGTGTGCCTAGCCATCCTGTTTTCTCTGCATAGTGAAACAGCCTCAAGAGGCACTTACTCCCCTTTGCTATAGGCATGTCCATCCTACCGAGGCAACTAGGCTTTGGGGCACTTTTCCACTGAGCCATTTGAGTGATGTGATGTCTTAATAGTTTCTCTGCACTTCGATTTTTCCTAAGTGTAACCTGGAAGTGACACCTTCTTTCGGAGGGAGCAGTAGGAAGTAGTTAAAAAACTATATGTAAATTTCCAAGCTGGATGCTTTTGTTTTGGTAGAGGAGGATGAATAAATAGCAGTTAGTAATAGTGGCTGCCAGAGTTATCTAAAGAATACCTTATCCGTGGTTATTCCATGGAGAGGCCCCCTTGAAAAAATGCTGTGATAACCACAGTCTCCCTAGTGAGTTTTATCTCGAAGATCAGTGACTGTGGTGCCCAGTGTGAAATGCCAGGTGTGAGAGCACACTTGCAAGGAAGGATGTTCTCTGCCCCACCTCACACCATAGATAAAAGCAGAAAATGAAGGCACTTTATTTAGAATTCAAAGTTACCCATCGATCCCAACTTCCCTATCACTATTGATTCTTATCAGGGCAAACTGGAATTTGGTTCTTCAAATATTTGGGCTTGATGTGGCTTGCTTGCAATGTACTATGTTCTAGATAGGGAGAGGAAAGCCAAGTGGTGTTTAGTTTTCTCTTGAGAAACTAGAGTCTAATGGACAGAATGTTGGGAACAGGGCACAGACCAGGAAGAGAATACAGAAATCAAAACCACTAGACGACAACATTGAGCAGCAAGGAGCACCCCAGTACAGGTGGATTGAGCCAAATAGTACTTCTACCAACTCACTACGTTTCTATAATGTCTATACAAATCCTTGGTCACTCCTTTAAGTGTCTTGTAAAGCATCCTTTAAGAAGGGAAAAATATAGGACATTGGTTTACTGGTAATATAATGTATCATTAATATCATAATTTTAATAAATGGGCTATGCCGGCCATTGGGCAGGTGTCATATCTCATTCTTCACTTATGGGTAAGTTAGTAGTTGAGACATATCACAAATAACAGACTAATAACAGGAAAGCATACAAAAGTGCTAATCTAAATTTTACATGGCATTCTGTGTCTTCTAAAGAAATTAAAGCCCAGAAAACACCTCTGTCTTCTAATGCTTTGCCTTACTGACAAGTAAGTAGACAATTGTTGAGAAGCATCATTGGACAAACGGTGTGATCTGATGGTGATGGTGACGGTGACCTGGGAGGCCACTGTTCAGCATGTCCTCTGTGTTCAGACTCTTCTTGGTGTCCATGTGTCTTCAGAGATAAGGACATCATTTCGTCTGAGCATAGGAATGGTTGGAAGCGCCAAAGGTGGATGGATGTGTCCTTCCTGCGTCTACTCTCTTCTCAAATGCTTCAGTCTCGTATTGCAGGTCTCATGTCCTGCACCCCATCATTACTGAAGTCAAATCTGAGAAGGTGACATCTCAATTTTCATTTCTCAGACTTTTTTTTTTTAGAACAGAGATAGAAATTTTAAGTGTTACCATCACACGTTTTCTAAGTTTATTTGATGGTAATCACATTTACTAAATGATGCTATATATGCAAAACACAAGTTCTTTCTTAAGCACAAGTATGACGAGAAAGTTTGGGAAAGCCGTTGGAGGGATGAGTAGAAATAAATCAAGTAAAAAAAAAAAAAACCCTTATTTAACTATCCTGACCATGCAGTAGCCATTATTATCCTTCTGGGGAACTTCTAGTCAGGAGGATGACCTCTTACTAGCGTCAACATGAACTGGTCTACCAGACCATTCCACACACTCTTCTGTAGCCCTGGACTCCATTAGTGTTACATATAACGTATAAAGCCTCACCTCTGGTTATTCTGGGAGTTACTACTACATTCACTCTCAAGCAATAAATTGGCTCCACCACAGAGAATTAAACTGATTTTAAAAAATATTTTTTTCTCTGACATTGTATGACACAAAATAAAAAAAAAGGAGGAAAAAAATCCCCCTTCATTCTACAGGCAACGGATGATCTATCCAAAACCATATGTTTTAAGTATGTTGATAGTTTATGCCCATCTGTGATGACTTTATGTAATTTGGAGTTTGCCAGCTCACTGCTGAATCAGACGCTACCGTCCATCTATTTTAACTCCAAACAGCGTTGCCTCCCAACCAAACCTCTTAACTACTCGGGACATTAAAAACAGAAAACACATCCAGAGTTAGCATCTTCTTAAAATTGCGTCTGTGACAAAATGCTCTAATGCTTGTAAGAGCTATGCCAGGGGACGAGGAGACCTTGGTCAAAGCAGATGACATCTGGATCACAGTGTGAAGGGTGTCAGGGGGACAACATGTTACTTTCACACACTCAGAACTGAAGAGTCCTACACCAGTCATGGTGGTCACCACACCCAGAATGGTGACATGTTCCCATGGTAACTGATCTGTTTCATAGAAACAGGAATGTTAAGCGGGGAGAAAATAAAATAGAAACTGGAAGTGATTACTTTGAAAATAGGCTGGCGGAGGGAAAAAAAAAAAACCTCAGGACACATCAAGAGGGAGTTTTGCCACACAGAAAATGAGCTGTGGATCTTGTGTTTCCTTAGAATAGTTTTTAAAGTCTGAAACAAAACCAAGAACAGAGTATACAATAAAATAACTGAGTGAGAACAAGGGAGGAAGGAAAAGAGAAAGGGAAGGGCAGCAAGAAAGAGAGGAAGACATTGAGGAGGCAAAGGTCCCCTCCCCGCAATCAGATCTACACTTGGGGATGTAACAGAGAGAAGTGTCAGTGACCCCTTTGTTGCTGGCTCTCAGATGCGATGACCAACTGTGAACGCCAAGAGGGAAATAAATCCCTGCTGACAACTGTCCCCTGCAGGTGTTCACAAAGGTCCTCTAGATTCCAGCTGTTGTCTATTTTAGGGTTAGGGTTCATCCTGAGGGTGAATTATTGCAGAAGGTTGAGTTTAATTCATTCAGCCAGTGTTGAATTTTGAGAACAGAAATCATATGTCCCATTCCCCCTCGATATTTTTCACATTTGTTTATGTAAAAAGTAACTGCCCAGTAAACAAAAATCAAGGTTTTGAAGAGGAGCCCACATAAGCATCCATGAACATGGTTCCAGGCCTCTGTCTTATAGAACCTCTGATCTGTGTTTTAGCCATTGAAGTTTCCCATCTGAGTTATCTTTCCCTGGGTTTACCATCGCACTTAAAATGTACTTTATCGTTTCATCAAAGATGAGTTCACTACACATGATTGTCGTCAACCAGCCCTCAAGAAGAGATGCCCAACTTACATTGCAGAATGGAATAAACTCATAATATGGGCTGTATCTGCAAAGCTGTTGCCTCTGAACACATTAGTGCTTTGTAGACCATCCCCTAGGGACACATCTGGAATCGTCATGCTGATCAAACGGTGAAGAGGCCCTCCCCTGGGCTTCAAGCCCTCCCCTGGGCACACAGATTTTTGTTCAATGGTTCTAGAATAAGGCCTAGCGGTCTGCATTTCAGAAGCCCATATTGAGGGTACTTTTGGTGGAATCACTGCATTTTAAGTAGAAAGACTTTGGAGAATGACCATCTTTTGTTCAATGTTTTTTCACTTTCTTTCTAATTTGTGAGCAATTCCTTTACACCCTTCACTTGGAGGCTAACAGAGGCCTCCAGCCCTTCATGCGACTTGATAGCTATAAAAGAGCTGCATAAATGGATTTTCCTTAGATATTTGTAAGAATTGCTTCTTCACAGAAACGTCTGTCTGCATGCTTTCCCGTCTGCTTTTGGTAGAAGGACACAGTTTTCGTTATCTGGAGTTCAATTCTTATAACAAGATTTACTGCCATTATAAAACCACTGATATAAAAACATAAAAGTGTAGTCATAGATTCAAAACACAGACCTGGACAGCAGTGATGTTTTTGGCAACACATAGAGGAACAGGAAATTGTAATGAGTTTCTTTTAGTCCCCCACAAAAAAAAAAAACCCACAAACTAGATTTCATATTCTTATTAGAACAACAGAATCAACATTGTCCATATGGGCCAGCTACACAGACACCGTTAAAATGTTATTAGAAGCCATGAATTGCAAAACAGGGCAGGTGAATAGCAGAGTGATAGAGCAGGACACAGCAGGAAGCCAGCAAACCTTCAGGGGATCGTCTATGATCGCAAACACACACACATACACACACACACACACACAAAATGCACAGATAGATGTGGTAGTGGTTTCTTCTGCTTTTAGGTTCTAATTTTCCATTCACTACAGTGCAAACAAGGAAAATCCTCACGATGATTTCTGAAGCTCTCTCTACAGTCCTTCGCTGCAACCTTGATGCATCAAAGCATGCTAGTCCGCGCTGTGAGTTTGCTCCTGTGAAGAAAGTCAGAAAATGCTCCTATGTGTGGGGTTGATTGGCTGTTTGCAAGAATCAGATAAACAGAAATGGAAATATCTAGGCTCTTTTCTCCTCCCTCTGCATCCACAAGCTTTGAAGACAATATAAATCCATTCTACTCACCCTGGTACTGTCTTATTTTTTCATGAGCTATAGATAATGAGCAGATAATTTTGTAGAGCAGAGCGTAGAATATCAGTGGTTTTTCTTTCCCCCTTACTAAACTAGCATTTCTTTCGCTTACCTAGAGCTTGGGCGAGCATCCAGGTCTGACAGCAGGAGAAATTACAAGTAGCTTTTTATAATTAGATATTCATCCCCTTCCAGTGTAGACATGCTTGTATGAAAATCAACGAGGCCAAATTTTACCTTGCAAGACTAAAGAGAAGAAATAATGGCTACCAGGGGCTGAAGGAGTAGAGCAGAGATATTAGTCAGAAGTTAAGAAATTTCAGTTACACAGAACAATTTTTGGAGTTTATCTGTTTAAGAACAGTGACTATGTTAATACTAATATGCAATATGTATCAAAATTGTTTAGGAGGATCTTAGATATTTTCAATGTACACAAAAATTAAATATGTAAGGTGATGTATTAGTCTATTTGATCTGATCACAAGGTATAAATAAATAAATAAATAAAAACATCACATTGTCAGCTGCACATATAGACAACCTAATGGTTAAGTTACAGAGATGTATTTAATCCGTCTCAAAATATGAGCTCAGGTACACTGAACCCAGAAAATATTGCTACAAATTATTATAAACTGGAAGTGTAACTTGAATAATTTCAATACACTTCAAAATACTATGTACGTATCAATGAATAGATCACAGTTACTCAGAAACAGACTGGCGCTGTCCCATCAGAGCAGTGATTGAGTAGATCTCAAGCATCTCATCTCACCATGATGCTGAGAGGTAAAAATTAGTCTCTCTTATTTCCTTTGGAGCCAAAGATAAAACCGTATGTCTCTAATCTTCAATGTCAACCAACCTCTGCTTTAAAGAACCAACTCCACGGAAAACTGGGAGGGAGAGGTTTGTTCTCTTCTCTCAGTGTTTCATGTGCTCATGCCCTTACGGGAAAACCACACTCTCGTTAGCAAGGCTTTCTGCAACATCCAGAACGGAACTGTAAACTTCAGGTGCTCAGAGAATAGCCCATGCAGCTTAATACTTTCAATTTTGTCTGACTCATTTGTGCTTACAGAAATCTGACAATATAAATGTACTGAATACATTCTCAACATTAACAGTGACCCACATTCCTTATCATGTAAATAAAATGTTTGCCAAATGCATGAAATAAGTCCATATTTCAAAACTCACGAGACTTCACTACAATATATATATGTATATATATAGAGAGAGATGATATAGATACATATAGATATACATGGAGAGAGATTATATGTAATATATATGAGCTATAAATATAGCAAACCCAGTTCCTGATCTGCAGTGACATCTTGCTCCTCCCAGTCAGTGTGCACACTTATAGGACACTACTTTTACTGTTGCTTCACATCTCAATGGTTGCTTGACAGGTTCCTATTTCTCTAACCCAGAAGACTGCAGCCAAAGGGGTCAGACCCCACTCAAAGGTGTACATGGCCTGAAGAGTATGGTTTTGGTTTGGTTTGGTTTGGTTTTTTGGTTGTCAAGTGTTAGGAAGGCCGTTGTAATTTGGTATTCTGATAGTATGTTTTAATTTTCTTTGGAATTTTGCAATTATTTTGTTATGTTCTAAGCTTGTCTTTCACCCTACTGTTTATTTAGTCATTGTTGTATCATTGCAGCCCCTGTGCTCAATTCTCTTACCTATGTGTTCTTTGCTCTAAGCTCTACATGATGATCAAACACACACACACACACACACACACACACACACACACACACACACGAGCATGCAAACATACAAACATCCAGTATAGCATTCCCAAATGCAAGGAGAACCATCCTTCTCTTTCCCTTACACCTATATGTCTTTTCTACTTCACGGAGCAGTGAGCCACAATTCTCAGTCCTGGGGAATACTCAGCACAAACCAGTTTGGACAGCATCTCAGCAACTCTGGTGCCCCTGGGTATCCTGGACCACCGCCTCCTGATCTGTATGCTGTTCAGCTGTGGGTCTTAGCTGCCGGCAACATCATCTTATCCTGCTGCACAGAAAGCTCAAGTCTTCTCATAGCCCTCTCCCATTCTCTGCAACTCTCAGACAATGGAATTTTCTATTAAACGAGTGAGCACAGCTCTTGGAAGGAGAAAATCGGGTATTTGTTCTCCTTCTTCTGTCCACTATAATACAAAGCCGCGTCCCCCCTCTCGGGAGAAGAGGAGGCTGGCTGGCAGTCAGTTTGACAGAAGGAGAGCAGTGCAGCGGAAAATTGAATAACAGGATAAAAATCTACGGGGCCACAGGAATCCCATCAAAACTGGCTCCTCCTGTCAAAACCAAGACGGAAGACAAGGATGGACATAGAATGTTATTTCTATTTAAATATTTCTAATGATATCATAATTATTCCGCGGCCTCTGCTAGGCAGCCATTTTCCTGTGAGCCACAATTCTGCAAACCAAATGTTGTATGTTGAAGAAAATCTACATAAGAATCAGACAGCTTCAATCAGACATCTGGAAAACCCTATAAACTCCTTAAATAGCTATTTCTAACGGACAGGGCATAACGGCTTTTTTTTTTTTTTCAAAGACCTTTTCCTTAGAGCACAATAGTTAAGAAGTATGGGCCACTCCTGACTCCTCAGCACGAAAAGCCAACCTATCGAGCAGATAGCTAAAAGTTAATTTCACATATAATTAAATTTGGTATTTTGAAAAATACCCTTTTTTTCCTCAATACTGGGCTATTCTACAGTTGAAATTACTGACTGATTGTTTATATGTATCAACTTTATACTTAATTCCTCAGACTGACATTTTAATTGCCTGAAGATAGAAAATTTCTTATTTACAAACTTGGACCAAAATTTTGATATAGATACTCTAAATCAATATGTGTTCTAATTAATTCTGCTATTAAAATCTGGCATTTCAGAGATTTTTGGGTTTTTTTTGTTTGTTTGTTTGTTTTGTTTTGTTTGAGACAGGATTTTTCAGTGCAACAACTCAGGCTGTCCTGGAACTAGCTCCTCTAAACCAGGCCTGCCTGACCTTGAACTCAGAGATCTGCAGCCTCTGCCTCTGGAGTGCTGGGATTAAAGGCGTGCGCTATCACTACGACCTGGCTACCAGAGCATTTTCTTTTTTCTTTTTGTTTTTGAAGACAGGGTTTTTCTGGAGCCTGTCCTGAAACTAGCTCTGTAGACCAGGCTGGCCCACGAACTCACAGAGATCCGCCTGCCTCTGCCTCCTGAATACTGGGATTAAAGGCCTGTGCCATCACCGCCTGACTCAAGTATTTTCTTAAGACAACATCCTGTAAGGGATGTCAGCATTTACAGCATAAAGAAAGACAAAACTGGATGGACTTAGACTGTGTAATGTTAACCAAAGTCATCCAATATCGGAAAGAAATAAAATCGCACGTCCTCCCTCACGTGAGGAGTCTTGTCAGTAACGGATGTACGTGTGTAAACAAACATATGTATAGGTACTGTATGATGTCAGAAAGATCAAGACAGACTGAGTATTAGGGGCTGAGGGAGGACCAGAGGCAGGTGGTGGAGATGTGTCCTGAAAGAGGGCATTAGAGCTAATTGTTCCTCCAGCTCTAAATCTTCTGGAAATTTGGGATCTGGTGGCGAATAACTGCATACTGATATTGGTGGTGGATAACTGCAAGTCACGTATTCAATAGCAAACCCCAGTGAATCCACACAACTTCACTTCAAATAACTATGCTAACTGTGTATGAGCTCACTGAGATGTATAGACTCTGGGTCAGGGTAATTTCGGTGTGTAACTTTTTTTCTGGGGATTTTGAAATAACATTTATAATTTTTTAATTCCAAAATTAAAAAAATTAATTCTAAAATATACTTTGTGTTGCACTTCCATGGGGTTTTGATTCTAAAGTTCCCGAGGCCTTACTGGATATCATTTTTTCAGCAAATATTTGGCTTCTTATAGAAGAGCAGCAATGCACAAACAACATGTACAACAGAAAGCAAGGTGGATCAACACACAAACATGTACAACAGAAAACAAGGTGGATCAATACACAAACATGTACAACAGAAAGCAAGGTGGATCAATACACAAACATGTACAACAGAAAACAAGGTGGATCAATACACAAACATGTACAACAGAAAACAAGGTGGGTCACTATCAGTAGAAGATTGATTTAAGATCATTAATTTCCAGGAGGGACATACAGCCATGGAGTATAGCATTCAAGACATAGTGACAGGTTCAGGTGAGATTCTAGCATAGATGGACCCTTTGCTCACGGCAATAGGGCACTCAGAACTTCTGGCTTCAGTGCAGACACAGAGGGCGAAGCAAATGAGGATTCTCCACTGTCAAAACACCTTTGGCTCACACGGCTTCCAGCCACCTGAACCCATTTTATGGGACAAATTTAATCTCCCCTTGCTGCCAGCTTGCTCCTGCTACCGTGTTCAGAAGCCTCTGTTTGGCTCACACGGGCCGCTCTCATTTCTGCCTTCTCTTGCTCACGCCCGTTTTCTGCCTGAAATGCTTCTGGCCCCTCCCTCTTTTGTCCAAAGTCTAGTCCTTGAATGCACAACTGATTCATAACCTCTTCTTGAAACTTTTGTTTTAATGTTTTATTTTCTTTAAAATAAAATCTGAGGGCAGGGCGATGGTGGCGCACGTCTTTAATCCCAGCACTCGGGAGGCAGAGGCAGGCGGATCTCTGTGAGTTCGAGACCAGCCTGGTCTACAGAGCTAGTTCCAGGACAGGCTCCAAAGCCACAGAGAAACCCTGTCTCGAAAAACAAAATAAATAAATAAATAAATAAATAAATAAATAAATAAATAAATAAATAAAAAATAAAATCTGAGACGGGGTCTCATGTAGCCTCCTGTTTGTACCCCTCAAGTGCTCATATTATAGGGGAGTGCCACCACCCCCAGCTCATGGAATTCATGGTTAATGAATAGAGAAACTGCCTTGGCCTAGTTGATAGGACAGAACTTAGGTAGGTGGGGAAGACAGAACTGAATGCAGGGAGGAAGAAAGGCCGAGCAGGATAAGAATGCTATGGAGCCACCAGAGACAGACATGCTGAATCTTTCCCAGTAAGCCACTGCCATGTGGTGATACTCAGATTAATAGAAATGGGCTAAATCAAGATGGGAGAGTTAGCCAATAAGAGGCTAGAACTAATGGGCCAAGCAGTGATTTAATTAATACAATTTCTGTGTGGTTATTTCGGGGCTAAGCTAGCCAGGTGGCAGGGAAGAACAAGCAGACCCTCTCTCTTTATAACAGTGGTGGAATAACAGACCCCTATGACCTCATCTGTCTTTTTGTGGGTGCTGAAGATCTGAACTCAGGTCCTCATACTATGCAGAAAGCACATACAGCCTGCTGAGCCATCTCCCCAGCTTGGCTGGCTGGCTTCCTTCCTTCCTTCCTTCCTTTTTTTTTTCTCCTTTCTTTCCTTTTTGTCCTAAGGTGAGATCTTTTGAAAACTGTCAAATGGAAGAGTCTCTGGAGTGAGGTCACTGAGTTCACTGTCCTTTCTTTTGGAGGGAGCCAAAAGGATTTGAGTATAGTTAATTTAGATCAACTCTGAATGTCATTTTTATTTTGCCAATAATGTAAATATATAAATGCCCTCTCTTGTGTTTGTTTTCCTTATATGAATTTGGATACATTAGCCTCGGGTTAAGTAAATTAAATGAAAAATGGCCCCCATAGTTCTAGCATCAAAACAAAATGTGGCTCCTTGGTTCTGCGACTCATTTAATAGATCACAATCAGACATCAACTAAAGGCTTGTAATTTAAATTATGAGCAGAGGGGTTCAGAGCTGTAGCTAATTCATTACCCACACGGCTCTAGTTGAAGTGGCAATTTAGAGTCATGTGTGTCACATTAATTGTAATCTTGTTTCCAAATGACAAGATAAATATCTCAAGGAACATAATATATTATGGTCATAGGTCAGCCCGAATGGATGTCTAAAGCAGATTAGCACTAAGTATATGCAATATGTCATGTTTATAAAGTTATAAAGGGATAGATTGTATTAACGTTTAACAGATTATTCACTGTACATCATCAATGTTTAGCTTTAAGCAAATTAATACTCCAATTACTTATAACATTCTCTGAAAATACCACACACAGAGAAACGCAAAATCTCTGACTCAAAATCTATTACATGAATTTAAGTCGATAATCATACATTTTATCTTTCCCCACAAAGAGTTTGCTGCTTTGATTCACACACGTGTAGAATACATATGTTTGGCTCCTAGTGACTCAACTAAAGGACCAATATACAATTAACAAAATGTAATGGTCACAGTGCAGGCCCCACCAATGCATGGTAGTAAGTCTCTGCTCATACATCTCTCCATCATCTGGGACTGTATCCAAACCTCATCTGTAGTCCTAGAACAGAAAACCAAGTTGTTCCCAAACACACGGCAAAGTAAGAGCAAGATAAGAATGCAGGCTATCTTTATAACTGAAGTTGAGAGTTACAGTTCAGATCTGAGCAAATATTAAGCTAACATGCAACGTGCATGCCTGCTGGTTCTAAGATTGTGGGGGAAGGATGTAACCCCGTCTACCACGTCTCCTTGTAATTGCGTGCTGATTTTTACTGAGCTCAGAATCCTTAATGGAAGAAGCTTCAGCAATTCTTTGCTTTTCCCGGATGAATTTTCTGTATTAGGTATGCATTAATATCTCTGACAAAAAGACGTAAACGTTTGTTCTGGCTCACAGTTAAGTGTAACCTTTTAGGGTGTGGCTTACATGGCCACAGAAGCGGGAAACAGAATGTCAGTTGCATCCACAGTCAGGAAGCAGAGAGCAATGCATGTCCCCTCTTTCTCCTTTTTATTTAGCCCAAGAATTCATCTCATGATAGTTTCACTCACATTTAGGAAGAGTTTTCTCACCTTAATTAGCCTAATCTATAGCCCCCTTACAAAGATATCCAAAGGTTTATTTCCAAGGTGATTGTAAATCTCATCAATTAGACAATCAAGACTAACCATCAACAATGTGTTGAGAAGTCTCTTGGGCGCAGTGATGGACAGTGGAGGAAGATCAAGCCATCTAATTCCAGCTTTCAGAAATGTGTGGCTGAGCTCTCACAGGTGTTGCCCTTTGTGTTGCTGTTTAAATTTTCATTGATTTTGCATGTCTTTAAAGCAAGGATAGCTACCTCTAGTTGATTAAGAGCTTGTTCTGTTCCACACTTAGTCACACCAGGTCCAGTGTTTCACCAATAGTCCCTGTAGTCACTGGGGTACCACCAGTGTTCTTATAGACAGTGGAGAGTGTCATCCAGTACCACTTCTCCTCTGAAGATGGAGCCTATGTTTTGCTAAGTGAAGATGAAATGATCAAGGCAACCAAGGGGGTTTCTTGAGATCTTTGCAAGGAGAGACTTTTTTAAAAGTCTCTTTTCAGAATAAGAGAAGAGAAACTTTCCAGGTGAACAACAAAGTCTTTACTGGGAAGCCTCACTAAGTTTCTGCTGGGCAATATTTTACTGGGACAAATGTACTGCAAAGCTGCCATGCTCTGGAACTGTGCGAGTATTGGGTGTCCCTGTAAGACAGGACCACCCTGGACCACATCTGAATGGCACCAGCACAAAGAAGGAAATCATTGAAACTGAAGCTATTTTTCCCATTTTAGGTGTTCACTGGGAGCTGTGTCTGACACAGCTAAAGATACTGACTGCACTTGAGTGGTGGCTAGGAACTGGGCTCAGACAATCTGATGCTCGGTGAGACTGCAGAGAGTGAGGAAAGGACACTGTGACCCCACGGAGAGACGAGGACAGAGTGACACGGAGAGACCTCACACCTCAGCCTTTCAAACACTCCAACATCTCCAGAGTGAAACCTGTCAACCTTTGAGGAATAGAATGGCTCTTTTAGTCAATCTGTTCTCATGACGACCCAAACAACTTTTGGGACCTCACTGAAAGCTCATTTGGAAGCTAGGCCAACAATTTCAGGGATAGGGCAAGAGTAGCTTTAGAACTTCCCTGTCAGGATCCGTGGGCTGTAACCTAAAAGATTCACACAGAGACTTTTGAATCCAAATTTTTTTTTTCTCTGAAGCTGTGTAAACTTAGCATTTCTCTGCCTTGATCTCTACATCCACAATCGCAGATCTCAAAGACCAGGTGGAGGTGACTGGGATAATGAATACAGGGACAAACCAGTAACCAAAGCAACACGACTCCTGCCTCCCTACGGTGGTGTCGACAGTTCGTCACCCAAGGCTGGCACAGCAAGGTGCCACAGACTGAGTAGCCCAACAACAGAAATTTACTTTTCCATAATCCTAGAAGCCAAAGATCAAGTTTTTGGCGCATCTGGCTTCTTTGGAAAGCTCTCTCCATGACTGGCAGATGGCTATCTTCTTGCTGGGTCCTATTACGTTTCCACTCCCCCCCCCCCAGTCAATACATCTTAGGCTCCTCTTCCTCTCCCCAGAGGGAAATTGCTCATATTGGATTAAGACCCAGATTTAATGATATTTTAACTTTACATGCATTTTAAAAGACCTGTCTTCAGATGTCGTCATACTGGGCTTAGGCCTTCACACATGCATTTGGTGACACCAAAGCTGATGATAATAGATACTAACTGTGCTTACATTACAGGGTGGCTATGAGGGTTAAATGATGTGGTGTTTCTAAAGGATTCAGAACAGTGGGTAACATGAAGTTCTGCTATGAAAGTGTTTGTTAATGGGCTTTTAAAATGAATTTTATCAAATGTTCAAGGGCTGAGGAGATATCTCTGTGATTCGAGTCTAATGACTCAAGTTCTATGTCCAGAATTCACTTAAAGGTAAAAAGAAAGAACTGAGTCTGCAAAGATTGTCTTCACATGACTACATGTATGCTGTGGTGCACACACATGCACACACACTTATGCACCAAACAAATACACACACACACACACACACACACACACACAAAATAATGAATAAAATAAATTTGAACAAGACAGGATTCACCATGCAACTCTCAATGTCATTAAACGCACAATATTCTTGCCTCTACCAATAGAGAAATAGAATTAGTTGTTCACACTTAAAATTCTTCTTTTTAAACCTGACTTAATTTATTCTTGACAAATTGAAAGGACCTCCTTCTTCCTGACAGGCAGGAACCAGGACTGAGTGTTTATTATTTCTGCACTACAATGTACCTTAAAATTTAGTGTGTACTTATTCGTGTCAACTTAAGTGGATTGAGAGATGGTCACATGAGTGAAACACACTACCGGAAATTTCCAGAGAGAATTAGCTCATGAGGACTCGGATCTACTCAACGGCGTCTACCAGTGATAGACTGAAAATCTGAATGGATAGCCTACTGGGAAGTGTAGAAACTGCAAGGTGGGGCCTGGCTGAGAACTCGGTCCCTGGGAGTGCTTGTCTCAGGAGGGCATATCCTGGCCTGGCTCCTTCTCTCTTCCCAACTCGGCTTCCTCAATGCCATAAACCAACGGCTCTGCCTCACCACACCCTCCTCACCACAATGGATGGAAATCTATGAACCCATAAGCTGGGGTGGCTCTGTCCCCACTTCCGTTGTTCTGTCAGGTCACAGCAGGGACGGCCAACAAGCACTCCTAGCACTTAAAAAGATGCAACCCTCTTGTTTAATACAGTTCCTACAAGTAGATCAAGGCACGGCCTAGTCGGGATATTCTGGCCGAGTCCTCATGAGACTGCAAGACATCATTGGAAAGACTGACTGAGCTGCTCATACACTTGCAAGATGGATGAGCAGTCAATATTCGGAGGCAGCCTCGGTTTCTCATTATGTGGACTTCCTCAACGAGATGCTTAAATGTCCTGAAAATCTGGCAGCTAAATGCTCCGAGAGGAAGTGATCTAAGAGAAACCAAGGCAGAAATGATAATGTCTTTTATGAGCTGGACTCAGAAGTTACCAGTCATGACTTACACTGCACTCTGTTGGTGGAGCAGCTCCCATGGCACAGAGGAGGGACGTAGAAAGGAGACTGCCACACAGCAAGCATCCACGGCGCCCTCAATTGAACAGCTGCCATATCTGATCAATCAAATGCTCCTGCCAGGACTGTGAAACATGAGGGGTAACATACTCACGTGGTAACAATCAGATACCACAGCAAGCACAAATGTTAAATTGGGACAGCACCAGTGGCCACATCTTGGACCAAGAAAGGCCTTCCTATGTTCCGAACTGTGTGTATCACTGCTTTTCAAATTTTAAAATCCTTTTCATTCTCTTTTATTTCCCAATCCCTCCGTTCTGGGACAATGTCCCTTATCTTTGACTAGTTTTGCTTTTAATATATTTTCTGGTTAGTTCCTTAGCTTGTATTACCTTAAACCTTACACTTTAAACCTTAAACAATACAATCCTTAACTTTCCCCATCTTTCCTCTTCTACACTTTGTTCCTCCTCTTCTCCTAACTTCCTGTCCCAGACGCCTCGGTCTAGGAGATGTCACACTCCACACTTCAGTGACCCTTCTGAGTTCTCATTCTCCTCTCTGTTAACAAAGTATATACCACAATTACTTAGATAACCACCATTAAATGGTCAACTTCCCTCCAGTAGAATTTTGTGTCCAGCAACAATAAAAAAAGTGCAGGTGCTTTGAGAATCTTGTTCATTTCATAAGTTCCCAAGACCCCATACAGTAGATCTTCCCCAAGAGTCAATAAAAGTGAAAGTTTTTTTTGCAGTTTTTCATATCTTTGTGAGAGAACTCACACCCCTTTAAGTACCAGCATTAGTCACAATAGAGTATGTGTCTCCGTTTTCTGTGTTTTACACATTCCAATATATTGTTGCTGCGAATTTTAAATCAGCATTTTTCAAAGATGTTGGATGTTGTGACCTTTGACACAATGGATTTCAGATAAACAGAGTCTCTTCAGTGACTTCTTTCCACTATGTAAAAGCCAAAACATAATTAGAAGTTTGCTTCATAAGCATCACATTGGAAAAGGGAGTTATTGTTTGATAGCTCAGTACCATCTGGTGGAGGAGGCGTGTCTGAGGACTGAGGAAGGGTCCTCAAGCCAGCGTTCCCCTGGAAATGAGACCAACTACCTCCCCTCCACCAACTGCCTCAGTTACATTTTTGATATTCGATCACTTCCCAAATCCACATGTGATGATCCAAATACAATGTGTTTTGAAGATTTATCACTGAAGATCAAAGAAACAAGAGAAAGGAAACAGAACTTTTTGGAAAGACTATAAGGTTTGAGTAACTAAAACCCAAATGCTTAAAAAAAAGACTTCTGTCACCAACCTGAGATATTATGAAGTTCACATTTATTTTAATATTCCAGTTAATTACTTAATCCCCAAGATGAACACAATAGAAATTCAGAGGCAACTTTTTTAGGGGCAATCTTTCTAACTGCATTCTTCCTTAGCCAAACAAAGAAAATGAATGGAAGTCTACAGAGGACAGGGCGTGGCCTTGATGGCTCCTTCAGCCTTCTCTCACAGGAAGGATGACGGCAGGATGGGAAGAAAGCACTGGACCCTTCAGCTAGGAAGAGCTCCCCATTCAATGTCCAGTTCTGAGGTCACTGCCATCCACGCCCGCTGCACCTGACTGGTCCTCTTCAGAGCATCCCTGAGTCCTTTGTCCAGTTATACCTAGCGCCAGTTCTTGTACTGCTCCCCAGCAGGTCACGGTCCTTTAACTGTGTGTTACGGCAGGGAGACTTTCCAGTTAGCCCAGGGCAAACACTCTTTCTTCATGATGTCCTATAACTCAGGAACCAACACCTGCCTCTCCTCAGGCTCCTTTAGGTAAAAATCATTGAAAACCATTTTAACCAATCTGATGTTCTGATAGATTTAGAATAAAATATAACAGTGGAGAGAGTCTCTTCTCTCCTAGAAACCCCTGACAAAGCACACTTACTTGTACAAATAGAAATTTTTACATGGGTAGAACAATCCCGTCACAAATACTCTGACATTTACTGTCCCTGAATCAGTAGGTCTGCCCCCATTTACATAATTAAAGATGGTCATCAAGCCCCTTCCCTCTCTCTAAATGATGAAAGTCTGGTTCAGACAGGATTCACCTAACTAGATAAACAACTCAGGGCTCTTTGGGAACTTTCAGTTCCCTCTAGTACTATGTGAAGGTAATCCAAGTCTACGGCTACTGAAGATAATGTGTGAAAATGTGGAACACATCTAAAAGACACAATACAGGAGATGACTGAACCAGTTCCCGTAGATTGAACAGCAACCCCACTGGCCGAAGCAGTAATCCTCCTTAAACACAGCCTGATATATGGAAGGAACTCAGGCATTTGGAGGCATTTATCTCAGTCCTTACCCTAACCTGTTCACGCACAGAGCAATTGGCTCCGGATGAACCCATGGCTCAATGTCAGCTGCGAGAACTAAGGTTTTGCTCTGACATTGAAGGGCAGAATGTTTCTCTCCTGTTAGATGAGCTGTGCAGCCATTAAACAGCCTGCTTTAGAGTGGAATCAACAGAGAGGAAGTGAAACTAGCAATAAATCCCGGGCCTATGAGAGACAGAGTTCTCCACAAAATGCTGAGCTTCCCTTTGGGCTGAGTTATTTTGGAGGGTGATTGTTGTTGCTCTCTACCAGCAGGTTTTTACGGTGCATGCCAGCGGGTTGTTTACCACGAGGTTTAATCAGTGTGGTAGCGCGTAGAAGGGAAGTACACTTGGTCTAAACCCCTGCCTACTGTCACCACCCTAATAACAGGAAGTAGCGTTTAATTGGAAATAGGAGACGTGGCTCTAAGAATAATCATCCGAGGCCAACCGCGCGAGTGGTTTTGATGTCAGATAAATTGGCTCTCTTGCTATAAAGTGCATCTCTCCTGATTAGTACTTGATTAAACAACAACAACAAAAATAACCTCTTCAAGCTGAAATATCAACAGCCTTCTGGGTTCCACTTTCCTCAGCGAGATAATGAGCAAAGCACATTGCTTAGCAGGTTTTAATTAGATGAATATTTGATACACAATGGTTTTTCTATCACCTCTGTGCTAAAAGTTCCATTACCACATGAAGAGTTTTCCTGTATTTTCTATACCTACATAGAAAGACAATTGCTGCACCTTGGCCATTTACATATTTAAGATTTCTTTTAATTTATTCGCGTTCATACAGCAGTGGTTGAAAGCTCTCTGCTTTTGACCATAACTTCTTTCCAAAATAGACTTTGTAAGAGTTAACATTTAAGTGGATTTTTGTCACACCGTTAAGTTCCAAGCAGTTACTGTGTGCTCTTTTTTCTGTAAAGAAGAAAAACATATGTATATAACAAGCAGTCAGAAAATGCAGTCGCGGCCCTCCAGGATTTTGTATGCTAGCTCAAGCTAACACAATGAACAGGGTAAAAGTAACGGATAAAATGAATTATTTTAGTGTCGGTTATGGAGCAAACGACAAATCGGTGTAAAAAGAATCGTAAGTGGAAAAAATAATTTGTTGGAGAGGCTCTTAGAACTTGTGATTTGACTCATCAGACAAAAATAGGGCAATCAAGAAAAGGTGTGTCAACCCTACAAAGCCACACGGTAGTCTGGTAGCTGTTGGTCTGTTGTAAGTCTTCATAACCTTATTCCACTCTCGTGAGCCCCTAATGTCTGAGTCTTTTATATGAGTCTGGGTATAAGCATGTAAGTAAATAATCAAACATTTACTGATACATAATAAGAAATATAGGAGAGAATAATTTTTGGTATATATAAAATTTCGTAATTTATTAGACAGATGTAAACTAACATACTAATGAATTGGATATCTTATTTTTTGCATAAAAGAATTAAAATATGGGCTGAATATTTGACATTGGGTGGCACAGAGCATCTTCAACGTGTTTCAGAGTTAATATTTTGATTTTATAATAATCAAACCGAGAGCATCACTTTGCAAAACCACATATTAAAATATGGCAGAAGTATGTTAGGGCCCTTTCATAAATTTAGGATGTGCATCTCCATGTATCTTCTGGTAATATATCTTCAGTTCTCCACTTTTGGCTCCTTGATACATTTGGTGTTGTAGCTACAGATAGATATAGCCTGTCTAATACATGATTCTAGCCAAAGTTGATGAGATGCGGTGATCACTGAAGAGTTCAGAGCTCTGGAAAACTCTTCTTCTTGATAGACTACAATAGCAACTTGACAGTGGACATGAAAGGAAACCTTAGCTCCCGACTCAACGTGGATGCCGTAGGTCAGTTTGCATCAGCTCTCTCAATACCGTATGTCAACCCTGAAGCTCAGGAGAGTTCCAATTATGCCAAGAGCACAAAATCAGGAAAGGAAAGGACTAATCAACCTGAGACCAAGTCTCCAGGCTGGGTAGCGAGCAAGCTCATGGCTTGCAGACCAGTTGGCTGATCATAACATAGAACCCTCAAGTCACATAAAGGCCACCCCTTCCAGTGACATCAGTATTATCTGTACTTCAGGTCCACAGAGAAGCACAGCCAATAGAAATAGAATTAGAATACTCATTTAAAGCCAATGGACAGGAGACATTCTTGCGGAGCATTTGGCCGAACACTAGTGAAAGTTATTGTGTTTACTTCTTAAATTTCCAAATGTGGAAACAGAGAAAAAAAAGTGACAAAATAAAAAAAAAATGTTTGTAGAGTATCCGATGGATCTCTGCAAACAATCAGAGAACATGGAGACATGGGGTCTTATGAAAGTGGATGAAAACAATATCAAAATTACAAGGGTTTAAAAAGACTTTGATAGGTAAAAGGTTTACAAGAATTTCTATTTTTTTTCAAAGATTGTAAGATCTTTTCCCTCAAATGAAAGCAAGAAATTCAGCAGGTCTTTCTCTTTAAATGCTTCCCCAAATCTCTAAAAATGATGTCAGAAATCTCTAATATGATGGTCTTTTTCTTACAAACATAAATTCTAACACATTTTCTTCTTCAGTTTTGCAGTGTGCTTAACATAGAGGTTGTTAAAATGTGCCCTTTGATGGTAGACAAATGCAAGCAAAGAAATACAGACAGTCCCCTAGTTGACAAAGTGCCAGTCTGCACAGACACACCCAGAAATCATCTCTTAAGCTCTATCGCCACACCAAGCGAAACTTCTCTACTGTCATCATGATAAGTGGATTTAGGGAAGACACAATTCCAATATTGCATAAACTGGAGGCTTCTTCTTTAAAAAAAAAAAAAGCATCAAAAAAAGTACTGTGTGGACCATTGCTTTAGTCCTATGTGTGCACAAAGAACATGCCAGAAGCTTATGGAGTTAGTCACCAACCACATCACCTTTTGTGTGTGTTGCCTACTCAACCTTCCCAGATGTCACAATCAACACACGTTTGTTAAATCGGAGAAACTCTTGGACCACAGCAAACAGATGCTACAACAGAAGGAAATTTTCTTCGGGGGCTGAGAGAAGGAAATTTCCAATTAAGAAATGCCTGGACACTTTCATCTCCCATTTAGTTGACTGAACTCTGAGATTTCCTTATGCCACACTTCAGAATAAAAAAAAAATTTCTATTTCTCTCCAACTATTATTCATGTACACACAGATTAGTTTAAAATAAGCTCACTTTTGTGTGTCCTTTTAAAATTGCTTTGGCAACTTAGAAAATTGGAAAGAAATCTTTTCTTTCTTGTAGTAGTGGTTGGCTGTAGTTGCTCCTTTTATCTTTATCCATCTGGTGCCAAGCTCGCCTCTTGACTTCCTCTCCATTCAGTTGTCAAGTTATACAGTATCTATCGCGTGCCTAACTCTTCCGTGTGCCTACCAGCCGTCTACTCAGACAGAGTCGCTACAAAATGCAAAGTAAACAGATCCTGTGAGCAAGTGCAGGACAGACATCACGACTTCAGTGTCAACTGTCCACCTGTGATCAGGTGCCACCGTACCAGCTAGGTTCCGTGGTATCTTTCCAGATCAAGAGGAGACCATCCACCTGGAAGCTGCTGCTCTGACAGCTCTCCTCACTCTGCCCTGCGTGTTTCCAATATCCCTGACCGCTCTACACTGTCTTCCCCCAAATTACCACAAGCCAGACGGCACAGACAGCAGACTTCATCAGAGGCCCAAGTCCCTGGAGAGGGGTCCACGTGAACTCAAAAGCTAGCAGGTATCTATCTGAAGTCACCTTTGTTCCTTAAAGGTCCTTAGCCATGTTTCACATGGACGATTTTCTCAGATCAGTTTAGAGATTTCCCTTCGTTCCGCATCTCCATAGGCACGTGACTTCCTCCACAATCACCCTCCTGCAGTGAATTAGCAACTGATCCAACCTATGACTCAGCACAACCACCTGACTCACAGTTTACATGCGAGTTGTCTTCATTCTATGAGTGTTGAACATCCGTGACATGGCTCCACTACTGTAGCATCTTGCAGTGTAGTTCCCTGCCCTCCAATTCCTTGGTGTCCATAATTCATAAGTTTTTCTTCTTCGTCCTTGTAAGCATTAACCACTGGCGTTCTTCTTGTCCTTGATTATGCATTTTCCAGATCATTCCACAGCATCTGTGTGGCACTTCACAAAAACCAAAATCAGAGATGCTGCCCAGCACATCCACCAGTGTCTTCCAGTGAACCATGGTTTACTTATCCACTCACTTGCTAACTATCTTAATTGCTTCCAATTTGGGTCAATAATGGATGGTGCAGGTGTCAATTTTCACCTGCAGATTTCTGTGTGGACACAAATTATAACTCATTTGGATAAATATCAAGGAACATTATTATGGGTTCTATAATGAGAGTACAGCTTTTAAAAAAAAAAAGGGCTGTCAAACTTCATTCCAAAATACTAGTCCACTCCTGTTGCTTACATATCCCCAGCATTTACAGTTAGTGTTTGGGATGCTGACCATCCTAACGGGTGTGCCAGTACCATGCCACTGTTTTAATTGCCAGCCCCTTAATGGTAGTCAACATCTTTTGTAGGAGACAAGGCAGGCATGACCTGGCGGTCAGCCTACCCAGCACACTTCATTTTGAATTAGAGCCATGGCACACCATGCTCCTGAAGGTATAACACTGGATTCTGAAGGAGCATGGCTTGTGGACCAGTCTGCACTCCCCACATCTTTAACGTGCCTCTCCCACACAGAGCCCCCGGTGGTACGCGCTAACCAATCACAGTCCATGTACTTCCGTTATGTAAATGATTGTTCACATTCTTTATTAAGCAGATGGCATTCCCTAAAACCATGGCCAGAGTGGTTTCTCTCTAAGCCCTTTACAAACCCATGGGCACTGTGGTCTTGCCAGGGTACACTGTGGTAACAGTGGTAATCTTTTTATAAGCCCTCAAGCTATTTCTGTACGTTATCCAGTGTGTTTGTTCAAGTCTCTTCCATGTTCTTAACCAGCTTTTTCTCTTTCTTATCATGAGATTTTCCTAGTTCTTACGTATTGCAGACAATGGTCTTTGATCTGGGGCTGTCTGGAAGCTTTCTCTCAGTCTGCCTTTATCCTCTCAGGCATCCTTGTATCACAAGTCACGGAGATGCTTCTCATTTCCCTCCAGTCTACTTCATAATTCCTTCTTTCATTGGTGCCTTTGGTCCTGCGCCCAAGAGATAATCCCAACAGTCAAGATCTTTTAGATGATCTCCTAACCTATTTCCCAGGACCCTCCTCCTTTCATGGCTTACACTCATACCAGTGATCCATTTTGAACCAATTTTTGTGAATGGTATAAGGTCAGTATTGAGATAGTTTCATTTTCTGCAGAGGAGTGGTCATTGAATTTGCCTTTATTACAACTTCAAATAAAACAT
The DNA here is from genome assembly GCF_014885135.2 of Alexandromys fortis. Lineage (NCBI taxonomy): Eukaryota > Metazoa > Chordata > Mammalia > Rodentia > Cricetidae > Alexandromys > Alexandromys fortis. Next base: position 4,680,792 of record NW_026067898.1, read on the forward strand.
CCTGAATGCCACTGTGTATGAAAAATTAATAAATCATTGCACTTGACAGCTTGCAGGGTTTCATGTTGTGCTTTTTCAGTTCTAGACTGTCTTATAGCTTTCTCTTTCCCTTCCCCAATGTTTTGTGAAATGTAATCACATCAAAAAAAGGAAAAAGGCTTACTGACTAAACAATGCCCGAAGGGAAGGGATTTGTTGTGTTATTTATAGTCTGTAGGCTTTACGTTTAAAGATCTATTTGTCAATATGTACACTATTATCAGAATTCAATTGTTTATTCTTTTGTCTTTCTGAACACTTCCCTAAGATTTGAAATAAGTCAATATACTACTGAAATAGATAAACAGATCAGAAAAAAACTCTTCTTGATACCCATTTTCTAACTTAGAGAGGCATTGTAAAAAAATATTTAATTTCCAATATTACTAAGATTTATTGGATCAATTGTTGATATTTGTAAAGTGAAGCAGTAGAGTGTCCTGTTTTAAAGGCTTAGTCTGTGTGTGTGTGTGTCTGTGTGTGTGTGTGTGTATCTGAGAACATGTGTGTGGGTGCATGAGGAAGCCAGATGAGAGCACCATATTCTCTGGGGATGGAATTGCAGGTGTTTCTGAGCTGCTGGAATGGATTCTGGTATCTGAACTCCAGTTCTCATGACTGAACAAGTGCAGTGCTCTACCTGGTGAGACATTTGACTGACCCTAGAAAAACTTCGTAGGAAATTATGTTTAACCCCTATTTTTGATGAAGACATAAAAATTATGAGGAAAGATAAACTATGAAGGGGAAGCAAGAAATGGCTGCCGGGGTATAACTGGACCCTGAGCCGTGTAAAGATGACATCAAAACAAAATGTCCACAGAATTAAAGAACTCAGTATTGCACCATGAACTTCATTTCTTGAAATCCGAACATCAGAGCCCATTAGTTTTGAGTAAATGAAGTCCCACTAGCGTTCCACAGGGTCTTGAGCTTTACGCTTCTAGAGAAATATACCTTAATTGATTTTGAAGATGTAGGGATACTTTGCAGACACTAACTTAAACGTAACAGGAGTGATCACCATCCGTTTGTGTCAGCATCGGCCGTGCAGGCTTCTCCAGCCGTTTTTATGAGCATATATAAGGCACTTCCCTTCTCCCGAGGATAGATAAACAGTTTCGAGTATGCAGAATCATGGGTCCTCAAATGGATTTTTGCAGAGAGCCGAAGATGCGATGACCATCAGCCTGAACTCTTTCCTGGAAACTCTCTTCACTGTCCAATCTTCTATCACATGACTGCTTTCCAACGAAGAAAAGAAGAAGAATAACTTACAAATGCCAGCACATTACTTCCTCTGACAGTTCAAGAAGAAGACTAATTTGATACCAATATAAATGAGTAAAACATATGACCTCAGCGTCAGTACAGAGTGGGGTTTGGTTATACTTTTTCTCTTAGATTCTATTTAATTCCAAGTATATCATAAATATTTTGCTATTCCCCAGTAATGCCTTTCTTTGCTTTTCCCAGATAAAATACACGATGGCTGTTGCCAAGAGAACGCTTTGCAGCAAAGCTGCCATTGCTCGCTGTTAAAAGCAACAGGTCTGCAGGCTGACCGGGGCCATTGCAAGCCAACAAAATAAGACCACGTCTGAAACTTCTGCCCAGGCCTCCATCTGGGTCTGCTTTCCAAGGCTGAGATTACACTTCCACGTTGCTGAAGCAATAGGTTTCCCCTCCAAATGACTCGCATCCCTGCAGCCGATTGGATGCTGCCGTTCGTGTGCAGAAACAACGGACACTGAGCTGGGGAGGGGACATCAGATTCAGCGCTCTGGCTGCTTTAACGTGGAATGAGGTCTTTTTCACATCCTTTTTTTTTTTTTTCTTTTGGCAAACAAAGAGCCCTGAGCTTTTTAATAGCGATGACAAGAAACAATTATCCGGGAAAGGTGCTTTCCAAGTCGTCAGCAGAGCCAAGGAATGGGCTGCTTGAGAGCTGGATTGGAGACACAGTACAAGTGGTCAAAGAACGCCCATAAGAGCCTAAGAGCCTTATGGAATGACACGCCCTCCCCCCCTTCACCAGACTCCAAGGGAACTACTGCAGGTTGCTGGTCACACAGCTGGGGGTATTGGGAAGAAACCTGAAATGAACACAGGGCTCCCTTTAGGGTCATTCGCTATTTTCACAGTGTTTATTGTAACCTTCTGGTAGTGAGACCACGTAGTGCGGACCAATAGATCACCATTGTTTGAGGCTGAGGTAAACTACAGGGAGTTTGCTCTCTTCTGCGCATATTGAGAAAATACATTTATAGATCTTCAGAAACTAATAAATGTGGATTTTTTAACCTGGCTTATAAAGCTGTAAGGGTCTTATTATAGCCTTATTAAGCAGATTTTTGTTTGAATTATACCCCCCCCCCAATGTAGGGAGTCTCTAAGGAGTTTTTAAAAGCCTCATGTGAATTATCAAGGAAAATTATAATTTACAAGAAACACTTTATTTTAGAATGATAGTTTGAGTAAAGAAAACTCATTTTCTCTCACACAACACACACACACACACACACACACACCTTACATATGTTGGTGAATTTTCCCAAAATTATTTTAATATTATAGATGTAGGTTTAAAATATATTATTTATTAGGAAAACTCAATCATTATGTAAAACACAGCAGTTTAAAGATGAATCCAAGCGTACACCATCGTTTTAGAGTAGAGAAGCCTGTTTATTTCCTGCTTGAATTTCAAGTATGCATGGGAAAATAAGTGTTAATAGCGCGGCCTAGAAGTAGCCGATGACTATGGTTCTCCAACCAGCCAGTGCTTTGTCAACTCCTGTCGGGCACAAGAGCCCAGTCCTCCAGCGGTTCATTCCTGGGGCTGCATTTAAGAGCCCCTCTTTCGAGGGCCGTGATTTTACGGGCTTTGGAAAGGGGAGGCATGAGGATTGTGAATTCCACACCCGCCTAGACTGCATAGTAAGACCCTGTTTAAAAAACCCAACAGGTGCCAGACACTTCTCTGTTCTGGGACCACAGGATCCAATGCCTGCTTGAGAGAAAGCGGACAGAGCCTGCGTGTTTCCACACATTTAAAAAGAAAAATGAACACCCTTCAAAAACTGAATCTGCGCCCTAGTTTAAAAATGTTCTCTCTATACGATGCAGAGCTAGGCAGCCACACGCCTGAGACTGGACAGCAGCCCTTCTGGTTTCCAAGGGCCCTGACAGCTTGTGAGTAGATTCACAGGACTGTGGCAAGAGCTTTGCAACAGCTCAGACAGACTGAGTTATGATATTATATCAGTGAGTACTGCTGGTTTGATACATTTTAAATTATTTTTGTTTTTTTTTCTTTTTTTGTGTGTGCATAAGTGTTTTGCATGCATGTCTATGGGCTCCTTACATGTCTGGTGCTCACGAAGGCCGTAGAGGGCACTGGAGTCCCTGGACATGGGCTTACAGACTGTTGTCAGCCATGCATAGGGCTGGGAATTGAATATGAATCTTCTGGAAGAGCAGTGAGTGCTCTTAACTGCTGAGCCAGCAATCCAGCCCTGGGTTTTTAAATTTTAAATTTACTATTATCTACCTTCTTATAAATATATGGAAAATAAATATGAAGATACACAATGTGTCTAGAGAAGTTACACAGTCATTGTGTGTAGCATGTAATATTTGGGTCCGGGGTGAAGATGTCAGTTGGTTCTTTAAAAATGGAACTTTTGTAATAAAAAATATATAATATAATGATAATGAAATACCAGCATCAATTTTTCTTTCAAGAAACATTAATAGGGCTGGAGAAAAGAGCCAGCGTAGGAGTGCATACTGTTCCTAGAAAGGATTGATGGTTCTGACATGTCTATGCCGGGTGGTCACAACTACTTCACACAGCAGGGTTTTGACACCTCTGGCCTCGGTAGGCACATTCACTTACTGTGAAAACCCCAACACAGACACAGGCATATACACATAATTTGAAATCACAAAGTAAACATTTTTAATATTTATATAACTGGGTGGTGGTGGCACGCACATCTTAAATCCTAGAACTCTGTAGTTCAAGGCCAGCTTGGTCTACAAAGTCTAATTCCAGGGCAGGCTACAAAACTATAGAAAAACCCAGTGTCGATGAAACAACAAACAAACAAACAAAAAAACTTATCTAGCAATTAAAAAGTAGTTAATATTTTGGTATCTCCAATTCTATAATAATGTATTCTTAATTCAAGATTTAGAATTACAAATAAAATTAATATTTGAAAACTACATATATATTTCCAAGAATATAGATAAACTAATCTTTTCATATATTTGTCTATAAGGTACTTTAATTCACACATAACTATTCTGATGGAGCTGGGGAGATGGCTTGGTTCGTAAAGTACTTTTTCCACAAGCATGATCCATGTTGAGATTTCCAGAACTCATGTAAAATGTCGAGGTGGGATGCACCTACAATCCTAGAGCAGGGGAGGCAGAGACAAGGGACTCCTTGAAGCTAACTGGCTAGTTCTGTCAAACAGGTAAATTCTAGGTTCTGTGAGAGGCCATGTCTCAACACAGACGGTGGTAAATGGTAGGAACAGATACCTGATGTCTTTCTCTGACCTCCAAGCACATGAGCGTGTGTGTCTGTGTGTGTGTACACACACACACACGCACGCACACACACACACACATACACCCTACAAAGATAATAAATCGATCACATTAAAATTAAGCCACAATGAAAGGAAAATAGAAAATAGAAAATAGAAAATGCCTCTCCAGCCTCAGCAGCCCTTTGCCAATAATTTGCCAAAATGACAAGCACATAGGGAAAGGGGGAGGAGCCTGATATATGTTCTCTCAGCCTTTTAGAGATGTTGAAGTTGTCCCTTTGGCCACAAGCATGTAAATATACACAAAGTGTGATCTTGCAGACATCAAGGGAATGGGTATCGTTCAAAACAGGAAAGGCTCATGACTGTTACCACGGCAAAACTGGCAGAGTTCACAACATCACCCAGCCTGCCACGGGCAACACTGTAAATAAACAACTTAAGGGCAAGAGTGTTAACCAGAGACCTAATGTGTGCACTAGTAGACACTCTTCAGAGCAGAGACAAAAACAATCAGGAAAAAATAGTCAAATATAACTGTGGCTCCGGCTAGCTGTGCCCGGGGTGCTAGTAAGGACTAGGGGGGGGGGGGGGGGGGGGGGGGGGGGGGGGACTGGGAGCTTCTCAGTCTTTTCCTAGTGATTTCATGGCTTAATGTACAAAAAGAAACTTAAAACAAGTAGAAGTGTTTTCCTTCAACAAGAAAGAAAATAGCAAAGCCAACCAAAAAGCAATGAACACTTGTAACATAGTTCCTAAAAGTGTCAGTATGAAATCGATACATGTGTAAATTGTAAAGAGGATCATTTTACTGGAAAGAAATATATTTGTCCAGTAACTAAATGAAATTGATCTATCTCTTAAAAGTGATGTTGTAGTCTGATTGGAATATCATCTCTAAATTACTGGAAATTTTTTTTAAAAAAAGTCTGGAAATACAAATGGATTCCTTTTGCACGTGTATGAAATTGAATCCAGTTTTGAAGATAACAGCTTAAGTTTTGAGCCTGAAGGAGCCTCTTGCTTTCATATGCTGGGCCTGAGCAACCCCCTTCTACATGCACACAAGGTAAGCGTTTGCACAGACCAGGAACAGGCATGAGTCTCTTCAGCACAATTCCAAGTAGCTTGTTGAACATTTCAAAGGCCCACTAACAGAAAGTCGCCAAGGAAAGGACAGTGTGTGTTCAATAAGTACTTATGAGAGAGAATAGAACAAAACCCACTATCAAATTTTAAAATATAAGTATATATTTATGTTTGAAACAACCAGAGAAAATGTAAATGGCAAAATTTTTTCTTGGGTTTGAAGGCAGGAAAGCTCCTAAAATCCATAAATATTCTAGTTACTACTGCGGTGTTCTAGTGAACAATACAGGTGTCTCATGGTTTGTACACGGGTGGTCTGGAAACTGCACAGAGAACATAGAATTTAAAGTTATAGCAAATGTCAACGAAGCATCAAAGACAGACCGAGAAAAGCAAGACAGAAAATTCAAATGCAAAGCACTTCTGAACAGGAAGAGTGACAGACTCCTTAAGGAAAAAAGTAGAAGTGTCTTGAGGAGTCTTATGCAGACTCGGTGTTTACTCAAATTGGTGATGTCAAGTTCAGCTGAGGTGCACATGTGCATTTGTGTCTTCACGTGACCATTCCTAGAGTCACACTTCATGACACATCTGACTTTAGCTCTTTCCAACTCAAGAGGAATGAGGAAGTGCAGTAATCAGGAAAAGGAAAAGCTATCCACACCGATTTTGTACTTGTTTAATAAATATTTATATCTCTTGTACAAGTATTTGCCTGGTGCTGGAGGGTGACAGTATGCAAATTTGACAAGACTCCTGCCTTAAGGCAGCTCTGTCTTAAGTGGACCGCACATCCATGGCCAGAGAACTGGATTCCTGGGTAGTGTATAGCGACAAGAGAGGCACAGAGTGCTGGAACACTTTCAGCATCTTCACATTAAGACTATACAAACAAGGCTATAGCTGAGTTGACAAAGCCAAGAATGAGGACCTGAGCTTGGTCAAAACTTACATCAAAATGATGACACGGTGCCATGAGCTTGTAATATCAACCCCAGGGGAGGCAGAAGCAGGAATCCCTGGGGCTCACATGCCAGCCATTCTAGCATAATTGGTGAGGTCCAGACCAATGACAGACCTTGTCTCAAAGGAGACAGATAATATTCCCAAAGGCCACACTTTAGGTTGTCTGAAATTCGCAAGCACAGACGTGCAAGCACAGACACGTATTTCAGAACTTGCTTATATACAAGAGCAGAATAAAGCACAGCACAGTTGGTCAATATCTAACCACAAGACCATCCCTGTCCTTGAGTGTGCAGCCTCCTCTCCAACATGTGCTTGCTGCCGGGAGCAGCCTCACTTCTATCTTGATGTTCCCGAGGTTTGTCGTCAGCCGTGTACTGTCTACTAGATAGAGTGTTCTTTTCTCACGGGCTAAATCAGAAGTCTCTCATAGCCCTCAACGTTATAGGAAAAAGCACAGCAGGCAAGCTTGAACTCAAATGAATTCTTTAAGTCAAATGACTCCAGATGGAAACTGAGTCACACATGGGCTCCCACAGTTGGCTGAGTTTGTGCCCTGCCCTGGTGGTCTGCTTCTAATAATCACTACTGATTACTGATGTGGAACTGCAGGTCTGGCATTATGAGCAGAACTTTGGGTTCTTTGAGGGAAGTCAACCCTTTAGAAATAGTGTGGACAGTCTCCCCATATTTAAACACTGGCTGATAATTCAAAGAAAATGGTTTCCACAGTTAGAAAAAAAAAAAAAACCTAAACATTGGGCAGGCCAAAGAAGTCATCAGTTGGCTTAACTGCTTCAGAGTCTGACTGTCACTCCCTCTGTCTGTGGCAATGTCTTTCTACTGCTTTACATATGATCCAGTCATGTCTGTGGCAATGCCTTTCTGCTTCCCATATGATAGCCCAATCACACCTGTCCTTTGTCATTTAAGTATCTATGCACTGAATCACCTGAGTCCCCGATTTACTTAACATGTGATAAATCAGGTTACAAAGGTGAACTCGGTGAAAGACTTTCCAGCTCAGACCACTTTTACCTTCTCTCTGTTTAGACTCCACAATATGGACTGTATTAACAGCCCATTCTCCTTCTTTTACGTTTGCACTGCAGTGTATGCTTGAGCTTAATAAAAGCATGCCTGACGCTTTCACAGATGATCCCGACTTTCATTTATTTTCCCCAGTACTGGATTTCAGAAGGGCTGATAAAATAAAGCCATCAACAGGAACTCTACCAGCTATCATGACTGGCCTGGCAAGACAGGCCCACTGGTGGAAGAGTGGGCATGCATGGCGCAGGAATAACCAACCATTTAACAGTTGCATTTAAGACTCATTCTACAAGATGGAGGTTATATACGGTGCAACCATCTGGGCTACATGCCCTAGGTGAGAACCTGTACTATTATTCTGCTGAGTGGATAGAGCTTTAAGTAGACTTCCAATGACTGCAGGATTGGCGCAGCTCTCTCTCACAACTCACCAGAGAAGCTCCTCTTGGGAGTAGATGGTAATTAACAGTACAGCACCCACAACTGGTCAAAATGCAGAGGATAAGAGACAGCAGATCGCCCTGCTCTAGAGGGACATCGCATCCCTCCTTCTTTGTTTCAGGGATCATCAGAGAAGAAAAGGAAGAAGGATTCTAAGTGCGTGAGACAGTAATGACCATAACGAGACCGTGTCTTTTGCATACACATGAAAGCGCAGTAGTTGAGAGGGCATGAAAAGACTCGCGTGCGCTCAAGTCAGACAATATCCAAACACGGAGGAGGGGTTGGGCGTGAAGTCTCGCCCCTAACTGAAGAGTTACTGGTAATTTGTAGCTGCCAGAAGAGGGAGCACTGGTGTTTTTAAAGGGTGTGGCCCTGGGTGCTGTAGAGCTGGCTTAGAGGTTAGGAGCACTTATTCGTAAGTGGGTGTGGGTTTGATTCCCAGCACTACATGGTGGCTCTCAGTCATTTGTAACTCCAGTCTCAGCGGATTTGTTGCCCTCTTCTGACCTCTGCAGGCACGAAGCATGCACATAGTGCACACACACGTACATGGTGCACATACAAGCATGCAGGCTAAACACTCAGACACAGAATAAAATAAATAAACTCCTCCCCTAAAAGAAATGTTGATGCTGGCAGGTTAAAAAGGCTCCCAGGGATGGCTTCATATCTGTGAGTATTTGGGCAGCATGAATCAGATTTGATATTTTTTTTTTAAAAAAAAAGTGCCAGTTTTCTACACTATCATCTCATTAGCATAAGACTGGAGATCGTCTCTCGAGAACAGCACATCATTTTAAATTAACTAGCCAGGAAAATCACAGAGGAACCATTGAGGAGATCTGCATACACAGTCTCTTGTGGGCCCTTTCCCCCTGCCAGTTCCTCAGCAGAAGCAGCACCAACCTTGGTTGTGATGTTTACCAAAATTCTCTCATTGGAGCCAGAGATAATGTGTCAACCTCCGTCCAAAACACTGCAACCTCACAAATAAGGCCTGGTTTGCTTCTGCGGGTTGCTGGGAGCCTTCACCACTTCCTCACTGAACTAGCTTCAGGAGTAAAAGATGTAAACACAAAAATAATTATTCATTTATAGTTTTCTATCCAAAGATACAGCTAATGTTCTTGTTCAAGGAAATTCTGGTCATGTGAAGATCCTGCAAAGCAGTTGTCATATGGGGAGAAAGATGCCTTACCAACAGCACCCTAGCTCCGTCATTTCAAACGTTCAGGATCAAAATTTATTTTGAAATACTTGGCCTGAATTAGTTCAACTATGACATGCATCCATACGTTTAAGAGCCTCTTTGACCTGCACTACAAAAATGCGCACAATTCTCTGAGCTCCAAATTGACAATCATTCAATTTTAGCCACAGAAGTCTGTTCTGCTGGCTGGCAGCGACTATGAACAAAGAAATATGTTCAAAACACAAACCACTTTATGGTCCTGGGATGGGCAAGGACCCCGTGAGATATGACAAGGCAGGCCAAATTGATTTTAGGCAGTTAGGATCTACCGCTAAGAGGTGTATTCAGAGTATTAAGACTTCACAAGTGATGTGGGAGTGTCATATCAATCTGTTGATTTCATTGGCTGAGCAATAAAGAAACTGCTTGGCTGGTTCTCATAGGTTAAAGCATAGATGGGAGGAGAAAACAGAATAGAATTCTGGGCGGAAGAGGAAGTGAGGTCAGACTCTGCTCTGCTCCCGGAGACTCAACAGCTCTGCTCTCTGGAGCAGAGACACCATGATGGACGGAGGCTAGAATCTTCCCGGTAAGCGCACCTTGGGGTGCTTACACACATCATTAGAAATGGGCTAGTCCAGGTGCGAGAATTAGCCTGTAAGGGTTAGAGTTCATGGGCCAAGCAGTTCTTAAATGAATACAGTTTGTGTGTTGTTATTTCGGGCATGAGCTAGCCAAGCGGCCGGGGTGTTGGGGACGCAGCCCCGCCGCTGTCCCTATTTCAACAACAAGGAGACATTATTTCTGACGAAGGTATGGCATGTACCTGTCACGTCTTCCAATATTTCTCTCTTGAATACAGTCTGAACAATAAAATTGGATAATCAGAATTATTCTTTGTGTCTTTGTCTGATCCCATGGTACATATCTGAATTTTTGGAGTAGCATTGGAAAATATTAATGTTATTAAATATTCCCTCTATAACCAGAGCTCTTTAAATTTAATATTCCTCTCAAGCAAAATCATTTGGAAGCCCCTTGCTTTCTCTTGCTCTTGCAGTTACTTCTATCCCTCACCTCACTCCAGTAAGGTTCTGGATGACTTGTTTCTATTCTAGGCAGCATTTGTGTAAGAATGGTTTAATCATATTAATGACTGCTGGCCCATCCCTGTGGCCGTGTAACTTCCATGATGTCAGATCCCTTTCAAAGTGTGCTAACCTTGTGAAGGCATGTGCTACCCACACGGGAGTCTTTGACATGAAGATTGCCTCTCTGCTGCTGTTATTATCTTCTTCTCGACAGAGACACACAGTGTGTGCCTGCCATCTTTCTAAGAGAAGAAATCTCTAGAAAATATTTAATGATCCTAATGGAAAATCTTCTAGCGATGCAGTCTTTCCTGATTTTTCAATTTACTACAGGTGCAAAATCCCTGGAAAACCCAGGACAGCGAACAGATTGAATCACTTTTTAACAGTTTGAGTCTTGAATGAATTCCAAAATGCTTAGAGTCAAGCTGGTTTTCCTTTCCTTTAATATTGCAAGTTAAATCATTTTCTTTGAAAGTCGGCCCACAGTTTTAGTAAATTATAGGATTTGGAAAACCACATTCTTTATCAAATAAGTATTCAGGCACTGGAATTACACTGATAATTTTAATTGATGTTGCCACAAATGTGAGAGCAGGAACTGTGGTCTTCCAATCTTTCTTTGTTACATATGCTGGCACTCTTTCAAAGAGACACAATTCCAAAATTTCAAAAATTAAAGCATGGTTGAGATGTTTCCATCTGTAGGTGTTACAATGGAGCAAGAGCAGGAGGCTTTCAGCACTGGCGACACCGAGGGTGTTTTTGGACTTGTCTCCCAATATAGGTATGCTATAACTGCATTTCACACTACACAGTGTGAAGCTAAAATTTCCAGCAGTTAAAACAAGAAGGAACTGCAGGGGACTGTAAGCGATGGTTCATAATCTACAAAGCCAAAATGTAAGGCAGCAATAGTGGCTTACACTCCCATGACACTGACACGTAGGTTGAGGGAGGAGGACTGTCGTGAGTTCAAGGCCACGCTAGAGGGTACTGGTAAGCTCTTGCCTCTAAAAGTATAAAGACAACCATAAAGCTCACAACAAACAAAATAAAAACCTTGTCCTGCTGCAGACGAGCTGTAGTGAAAACTGGTTTTAGTATACACCAAAAGTGATTTCCCTCTGTTCGTTGACTTAGATGGGCAAAAGGCTCAGGAGAGAACTGCGCTGCTGATTCTGGATGCAGAGGAAGTAAGTGGGAGCAACGATGCTGTGAAGACGTATCCCTGTATGAGGACAAGGTGCTCTTTGTGGCCGTCTTGTGACAACGAAGCCCCTTCAGTTGAGCCATTTCCACCATGGGCGCCAGAAACAACATCGTAATCATCAAGGTCACTGAACATTCTAGCAATGACCTTGTGAGGTGAAATGAGCCCAGACTTTGCTCTCACTATCGGGCTATTACGTCATCGATAAATCGACATTCATTCACAATGAATATGAGCTACTTGGGAGAGGAAGACATATATTATAAAGATCATTTATCTTAACACTTGCTGTGGAATCTGAACATTTAAAAACTCAAACTTGGCACCTGTGTTGTACAAAACGCACAGCCACCTAAGAAAGCCCCATTTTTTTTTACAGGGGTGGGGGGGAACACTTCTGTTTCTCCGGTTGCGCTGTTTGGAAGGGAATCTGCATACCAGAAGGCTGCTCAGAATTATGAAACTTGATGCACTGTATCACAAGCAAACATAAGCGCTCTCGAGGAAGGCGCAAAGCGGGAGACAGGAAGCCCATGTGCGTCTGGTGTGCTCGGCGTCACTACAGCACCAATCTCCAGAAAGGAGCGGCAGGTTGTGTTCGGTTGTCTCACCAGCAAGCTCCCAAAAGTCACTGGGAAGAAAGTGCAGTGTAGTTCGTGTTCCACGGAATGGATGAAAATAGCTTTCCCCAGACCAAACATATTACATTCATGAGCTGTTTTACAGGCCATAATGCTTTATAAGATTTCTGAGCTTTATTGCTCTTGGGTTGGTGGCAAAGGTGAAAATGAGATAAGAGAGAATGAAGGCTTAATTTTCTGGAAATTTTTTTCTTAACAAGCTGTGGAAACTCCCTTTACTTAAACTGGAGTTTGGACTACACACACAAAGCAGGGTATTTCCCTTCCCAGGGGCTGAGATTTCTCTCTTCCTTCCTCTGGCAGGATTCTTTAACTCTTCATGGGCCCTCTCCTTCCACGTCTCTCTCTCTCTCTCTCTCTCTCTCTCTCTCTGTGACACAGAGCAGAGCCCACCAAGAACGTCACCACAGAGCTCAGAGCAATCCTAAGCGGCCTTCTAGCTGAACCTGCCCCAGGCTCCCTCTCTGTCTGGGGCACATTGTGTGCAGATGGCTGCATGCCGCACAGCCCCTGATTTGCTCCATGTAGAATCCTTCCCAGACCGCTCATTCGGTGAAGGCCTGAACTGACAACAAGAGACGAACAAGATGGAAGGATTCTCCAGTTTCTGGGGATTATTTAACCCTACCAGAATTTTCTTCTAAATCATTTTCTATTTCAATACATAATTTACTTCCTATATATTCTCTCTCTCTCTCTCTCTCTCTCTCTCTCTCTCTCTCTCTCTCTCTCTCTGTGTGTGTGTGTGTGTATGTGTGTGTGTGTGTATGTGTGTGTTTCTCTCTATACCTACCCACTATTATATATTTGATACACCCTTAGCTAAATAAATAATCTGGTCTTCTCAGCAACTAAATGAATATCCTAGCACAGAACAGGCTAAATAATTTTTAAATCTCACTGAAAAAGATAATAGGGATCCATGGCCCAAATACCAAGAAAAAAGTATCACTTCCAATAATCAAAAGATGCCTTTTAAAGTTCGACCTCAGTATACTGTGAAACGTCTCATTAACTGTATTATGAAGTTCACATTGATTAATACAAACTCTCATGTAGTCTTTTAGGGGGACCAGTATTTTAGAAGACAGGCCAAGGTCAAGGTATGAGGGCTGTCAAAACAACTAATGGAATTAATACTCAAACGTGAGGCTGCTACCTGGTAAACCAGAATTTTCTTTTCTGAGTTCTCAGTCTTGTTAATAAAATAATTCCAAAACAGACACAGAAGAAAACTCAAAGGCAACTTTGGAGGTTGGGAGATATAAATTTTGGCATCTTCTGTGACTAAGGAGATAGAAATAAGAAGAGAGAACGTCAGGGTCCAAGATGGCTATCAGGTCCAGCAAGAAAGGTCAGTTAGCAGTTGCATGGCTTTAAGACAGCATCTGCAAGAAGGAAGGAAGGAAGAAAAGGAGGGAAGAAGGAAGGAAGGGAAGGAGGGAGGGAGGAAGGAAGGGAGGGAGGGAGGAAGGAAGGGAGGGAGGGAAGGAGGAGGGAAGGAAAAAAGGAAGGAGATAGTGGGGGAAAGGAGGGAGAAAGGGAGGAGAAGGAAGAAGGACAAAGGGGTGGGGAGAGGTGAGGAGAGGAAGAGGGAAGAGAGGGAGCGAGAAGGATAGACTTCCTGCCAGGAAACAGAAAAGGCTGGTTGCGTGAACTCTTGAAGGAAGACAATTGTTCATAACATTCCAGTCTTTTACGCACATCAGTGTCATTTCCCATTCGGGGCCGGAGGGGTTGCAGATTTTGATCTAAAGTCTAAGGGGAAGCAGACATGGTGTTTTCCTTTCTAGTGTTACCTGAGAAATAAGAGGTAGAGCGAAAGATGATAATGAAGGACAGGTCCACCCTCAATGGTCTCCAAGACCACAAACCCCATGTGTCTATGTAACATCCAGCCTCAAAAGTTGAGATGCTGGGGCTGGAGAGATGGCTCAGTGGTTAAGAGCATTGCCTGCTCTTCCAAAGGCCCTGAGTTCAATTCCCGGCAACCACATGGTCACTCACAACCATCTGTAATGAGGTCTGGTGCCCTCTTCTGGCCTGCAGACATACACACAATATTGTATACATAATAAATAAATAAATATTAAAAAAAAGTTGAGATGCTAAAATCACTTACGAGTTGAAGTTGGAGAATAGATAGAACACACTTCTACCACAGATATCTAGAAATTCAGCTCTAAAGCTGTTCGGTGTCTAGACTTATGATCACACCCTCACAAGTAACTGAGGCAGGGATGTTTCTTCAGGAGGACGGGGATGACAAGAAACCAGATCTCCTGTCTGGCATTCCTGATCTCTGACCAGGATAAAAACAAGGCTATTTTTGGCCCTGGCCAAAGACAGGGTCAAAGCTGCTGCCTTTGAGGTTCTTGTAAGGTAAATTCTTATTTTCTGTTGTCAAAGTGTTAGGCTCATACTCCAATAATTAGCAGGAAGATGTCAGTGTTTGTGTAGCCTTTCCACAGGAACACTACAGTGATGAGTTTCTAAAAACTTGGTCCATTGTCATCTCTATAAACAAGGATTTAAATCCATTCTTTCACAATATTAAAGTTACCGTTCTGTTAAATTGCATACATATGCCTTCACATCTTCACAAATATTTATGACGTATCTTTGTGCTCATGTTAATTTTGTTATTCTTATTCAGGGACTGTTGTAAATTATAAACATTTTTGTTTGTTTTGATTCCTTTAGATTCTGATTGTTCAATTTTTCAAATGCTCATAGGAAGTGAAAGCTGAGTAAAACACTCGTCCCCAAACCTTAACCATAACTTAACAAAGGTTTCAATGGCAGTTTATCAGAAACCTCATGTTAAGCTGTCTGCCAAAGGCTTTCTGAACAAGTCAACAGCATGAAAACCTAGAAACAAATGATCTTCAGGAAATGAAAACACAAACCACATGTCAGCCCTGAACTGCAGCTTTAAAGGCAGGGTGGGTCCTACAGTGAGCACATTGTTTACAAAATAAAGCAATGCAGAGAAGTTGAAGCAGAAGACTGGGGGGAGCCGAGAGGGGCGTGCTGAGAGGCCTCTGTGCACCCAGTGCTGGGCTGGGTCCTCACAGAGGCTACATGGGACCACACACACACACACACACACACACACACCCGTTTGAGGGCAATCAGGAGTCACTTAGTTATGAGGGGAATAAAATAATTTGATAGGACAGAAAAAAAAATCACCTCATTGCTATTGGATTATTTGTTTCTATCCTGTTTTTTCTCTCAATCTAAAGAATGGTTTACCTTGCTACTGAATTACTAAAAGACATATCGGAAACAATAAACATGTAGTTTAGTAGAAAACTCCATCCAGTTTTGAGAACAGCTCAGAGAGGAAAAGGGGATAAAACAAACCACACTAAAGTCCGGGGATTCTTGCCAGCCGATTTCTCCTCAGCTGTCCCAAGGTCCAGTGACGCCCAGAACCAAAGCTGTGCTACATCCTCGGCTAGCTTGGAGACTCTGAGAAGCTTCTCTTGACTTTGACTGTGCAGGTCCCATGATGCCCAAACAAAAGTAACCTTTGTATTTTTTTTTTTTTGCCTCATTTCTCATTTCATCTCCTTCCTTAGAGAATCTGGTTTCACTCGCCTTCTCTGGATCCATTTGCTTAAATAATCTTTTATGCAGACATTTTATTTTCTAGACACTGCAAAATACACTTAATTGAAGACCAATATGAAGGCTGAAGTTTAATTTTCTTGTGTATAGTTTCCTTTACACTGAACTGTGACATTTTAAAAATTATTTAACATACTGCCTACATCAGAATGTTTGAGCTCCCTAGCTATTTCTAGGTATATTTCCATTTAACTATGACAGCTGCAGATAGTCTCTTATATTTGGCAACAGGGTGTAAACTACACCTGTGTATAGTCTACAAAACATTTAGCAAACCCTCCCAGCTCTACCATTCAAAAAGTCCATCTCATCTTACTAATGGATCCTTAGGACATGCAGTAGTAGACATAAGAACTGGTAGAGAGATAAGTCTGATTTGGTGGTGATTACATGGACAGAATCAGGGGTGGGCCTTGGGTCTGCTCATCAGAAGGCAGGGGAGTCCCCTAGTGCCTCCTTCCTGTCAGTGTTCTCTCTCTCTCTCTCTCTCTCTCTCTCTCTCTCTCTCTCTCTCTCTCTCTCTCTCTCTCTCTGAGCTTATTTTGGGTGTGTTTTGTTGTTTCCAGACAGGGTCTCACTATGTAGACCAGGCTACTCTTAAATGCCGGAATGAAATTCAGCTTGAGCTTCTGGGCCACGACCTTGGCTTGAATGACTGTATCTGTGTGTATGGAGCGTATGTATGTCTGGGAGTGAACATGTGTATGTGGGTGTGCTTGTATGTGTGGGATGTTAGAGCACTGGGGTTCTTGGTACATATAACCAGGTCCTGCAAACATTGTTCTGCTTGTCTTCTGAGACAGCTCTGACTCTGTAAGCCAGGCTATTGAGAAACTCCTCACATAACCAAGGCCAGTGTCAAGTCTCCTACCTCACCTCCCAAGAGCCAAGATTACAAGGCAGCCTAGAAATTTTGCTTATAATTTAAAATATTATAAATACTCCAAATAACAAGTAATTCATATTTATAATTAATATCAAATACAAAGTAATGATACAAATTCCTGTAATACATTGGAAACTTTGCTTGGTTTTCATAATATTTAAAGGGCATTTTATAATTGTATGATGAAAAGAAAAAAAATGCCAATGTCCTTTTAGTCTGCTATTGACTTATTAAGAGAAGGTCTTCACATTCTGCAGCCCAGGCTGGCTTTAAAATGTCAGTCACCCTCCCAACTAGGCTTCCCAAGTGCTGAAATTACAGGCATGAGCCACTATGTCTGATTTTCAAGATACTTAACAAAGAACAGAAAGTCTCATTATAATTGAAAAACACATAACAATATATACTAAATAACATCAACATACTATTCACTAAAAGCCACTTTAAGTAGTCCGTGAATCATTACTATTTCAGCATTGACTCAGGTCTTGTAGGGTCTACCAAACAATGATTAAGTTCAGTTGACCTACACACAGCATTGAATCAATAAGTATGGAGCAATAATATTTACATTTATGTGACACTCAGTGATGGGGCTGTGTTCTGAGAATCATCTTCAGGTGATTTAATCATTATGAAGCTATTATGGAGTGTATTTATACCAACCTGCAATTAGAATAAGTCATTCAATGTGAGCTTGTTATAATTAAGAGAAATTGTAAAGACAAGATGTCTGGACTCCAGGATGTATAATATGTAAATCTTTTCTGCAGTGAGCATGCTTTTATAAGTAGAAAAAAAAAACAAAACTATACCATATACATTTATATGCTATTACTGATCATTTATTATCACCCAAATTTGCGGGCTGTACTGTATGTAATTTCATGAGCTAGTCACACGTTCATGACTTGTAGGGCTTTGTTTTGTTTTGTGTTGTTTTTTGTTGTCTTTCTTCTACAGGAGCATCACCTCAAATATTTTAATAATGTATTACACCACAGTGATACAAAGACTGTGATGTCACTACACAGCAGGGATTTTTCAGATACACTTCCTTTTTTTGTAGAACCTTTTTATGGAGAGTGATATGTTGGTGAGGCCTGGTGATACTTGTGGAGTGTAAAGCACGTACGATATATGACACTTGAAGATACACGTCAATTGGAAATTTCATATACTGACATCTACAAGAGCCACACGAAAAACATATTTCTTAAATGTTCCAGGTAGGACAGTGGAAAATTGATTTGTTCTAATCAGGCATAACTCTTGCTGTAGGATCAGTAGCCAGGGAAAAGCAGAAAGCAGTCCGATGCTAACACAGTCCTTGCACTCCATCCTTGTTCATAATTCTCCTCTTTAGCCCCTACAATATTTAAGGTAAAATCCAGTATCATTACGACTCCATATGACCCTTCATTGTAACTAAGATTATCATTCCGCCTTCATCTCTCATTGTCCTTCGTTTACAATCTAAAACCCAGATAAAAAGTGTGCTGGCATACATATTTCCCACTAGAGAAGGTGTGATCGTGATAAAAATTAAATTTAATAACTTTACTGCAACAATTGGGAACCATATTTCTCCAAAAAAAAAAAAAGGATGAAACAATGTGACAGTAAATACCTCCCTTCCCCTCCCCCAACTCCTTCCTACCCTCCCTCCACTCCAGAGACAATAAGCCTTCCTTGGGGAATTAACAAAACCTGGTATCTCAAGCTGAGGCAAGACCAAGCTCTTCCTCCCTGCATCAAGGCTAAGCAAGGCATCCCTCCATAGGGAATGGGTTCCGAAAAGCCAGCTCATGTGCTCGGGACAGATCCCAGTCTCACTGCTAGGGTCCCCACACACAGATCAAGCTACACAACTGCCATCACATGCAGAGGGCCTACGCTGGTTCCATGCAGGCTCCCCAGCTGCCAGTGCAGAGTCCATGAGCTCCCATAAGCTCGGGTCAGCTGCCTCTGTGGGTTCCCCTGGCATCATCTTTACCCCTCTCCCTCTTTGACTGAACTCCTGAGTTTGACCCAGCGCTATGCTGTGGATCTCTGCATCTGGTAAAGCACACGTCTACATGTGTCTGTGAGGGGCCCAAAGAGAAGACTGATGTGTGGCACAGCAACCGAGGAAGAAACACCCACCCTGAATCTTTGCAACACCATCCAACTGACTGCATAGTATGGATGGAATAAAGCTCAAAAAAGGAAGTAAGCCAATGCATAAGATCTCCTTTCTTCCTAAGCAAGCATTGTATAGCTGTAGCTATCATCCTTGCCGAGGGACACCAAATTCTAGTTTCTTTGGCTTCTTGGTGCATAATCATCCAGGGATTTTTCTGGGCCTTCAGCTTCCCACTGGAGATTCATCATTGGTTGCCTTTGTTCTGAGGCCTCCAGCTTCTGGTACTTAAACAGTTGCCAGGTTTCTAGGTCTTTAGGATGTGATCTCCACCCATCAGACAATGTACTATTTGATGAGTCCACAAACACAATTATATATATACATACTTATTTACAGATCTCTCTCTCTCTCTTACACACACACACACACACACACACACACACACACACACACACAAACACACAGGGTGTGTGCATGAATGTGCATGCATTTTCTTGGTTCCATTCCCCTAAAGAACCCTGACACAGCTGTGTTTGTGAACAGAGCTGATAATGTCTTCATCATCAGATGTAGTCCCAGTCCCAGGATCCCATTCACTTTGTCCCTATAGACCCTCTTCATCTGGTCCAAACAGATGGGCCTTAAGGGCAGTCACCATCTGAAGTGTGCAATTTCTGTGCAAAAATACACTGGGATCACATTGTTATTAATCCATAAAAAAATAATTCCCAACATTTTTTCTCTTTAATGCCTAATAATCTTACCAACTCCTGTTCTATATTTTCCCAAATGTATAATCCAAGTGCAATAAATAAAAGACAACATCTGTGAACACATTTAACTTTGTGGGTAGCTTATCACTGTTGGCTGAGTCTTGAACACCCATATTGTCAGGAGACCATAAACTATTCCTTGGCATATCACAAACGTGTTTGTTCAAAACACAAAGATTCACATTTCCACAGTGGCGTCAGTTTTTCCTGGATTCTAGCCTACATCAAGGCCAAAAGCAGGATTTTGAAGTGTCATCTTTGCTCACCCTCTTGCTTCCCACGACAACAGAGGCTAACATGCCATCATTTCCTACCGTCATTTCTCTGAAAGTCACTTGGAGCCTGTAGTTGCACTGGAAGAGAACAATCCCAAGGCATAACTATTTACTACCTGAGCGAGAAAACTTAAATCACGCTAGAAATCTAGCCCTTAGCATATGGAGTCAATAACACAGAAAACCGTGGAGGCAGCAACTTGGCCAAGCTCATATGTCATTGTGACTGATATACTCAGCTCAGGACCCTTGCTTTTGTTGGCACGTAAAAGAAGTGGTCCCTCCACTCTGTAACTACGTTTTTAGACCTGCTAGCTCAATGATTGTTATGTGGGTGGAGTTTCCCACTTCCTGGGTCCTCCAAAGCGAAGCCTGAAGTCTCTCGAGGTGAGACTACAGCAGCCCTCTGCTGCAGCACAGACCACCCGTGCAGGATTTAGAATGCTGCTGCAGCAAATGCTTGCTTGTCTCCCATCCCACACAACCTCCACAAAGAACTCCAGAACGCCAAGAGACTAAGAGCATCATAGACTCAGGTGGACTTTGAGAAATCACTAGTTTCTTGCTTTAAAGTCATAGTACATGTAACCCACATCGGAAACTGTCCTATATTCTGTGACTCGCACAGAAATATTTTCCAGTCGTCTTGAATATCCTATTACAAACTATAGTATGAACCTTTTGAACACAAAAAAGGCATTTTTTTTTCTTTTCCCTCAAATTTCCTATTAAGCTTGCATCCTAAGCAGTTTTTTTTCCTACTCTAATCGTTTTGTTAGCGTATTAGCTCTCCTGTAAATGTACCTTGCTTTAAGGAAGTCGCCAAAACCACTTTTCCAGTTACCAGTGTTCTTACTCATGAGCATCTTCCCCCCACCCCCATAACTATTAATCCCCGATGAAATGAAAATGCTACATGTTTAATGCCCAATTTCTGTTTCAGGTACTCGATAAGCATCCTTAAATTCAGCTTTCAATGTCTGGCTGTGACCCTAGAACTCCAACTGACTTCTGTGTTTAGGATCACAGTGAGCAGCATGTCTTCCCCACTCTTGTCCAGAGAGTCTCTACCAAAGAGATACACGGAGAATCCTGTCCTGACTGATGAGGTCTCGGGCATAGTTTGAGGAGCTTTGGCTTTCTGGCATGGTTTACACACCCATCCCTTTGGTTATATTCTTAAGTCTCAAGCCTGGGGAGAACCCTTGAAGTCTGAAGAGTAATTTTAACTGAGTGTTCTCCCACCACTCAGAGTAGTCACTAAGAACCATGCAATCACAAACAAATACTAAAACTGATGTGTCCACTCCTCCCCTCTCCCAGGAGAGAGAGCATTTATGTTCTCTGAAGTCTCACCACCATGACTTATTGGAAAAAAAAATCACCAAAGCAATGCTTGATTATAAAACACAGACTTTTTTCTTAGAATTTAAAAAAATCCATTGTTTGTTTTGGAAACTCATGATTTTTCTAGAGTATTCTAGAATTGGGACGATGCCAGGGACTCTTTCCACTCCGTAGTGTACTTCCTGCTGCTGTTCATTGCTCCCACTCTCTTCCTCCTCCGACACAGTCGGCAGTCGGTGCCAACCACCCCAATAGGTGTTGTGTGTGCAGTCTTTCATTTCACTCTCTAAACATTCGAAGAGAATGTTCTTTTCCCTCCATGGTAAGGCCAAGATGATTTAGACGTCTGGGCATTAAGTAAAATGCACTCTGAAATGCTGCACAGGCTCCCATGGTTCTGCACAATGCTTCACTGTTTCCATGTTTATAAAGTATGGTAACATGTTGTATTTAATCAATGACACAAAAGGTAAGCCTTCACTAAAGCTGGCGGGTGAGTTTTTAGCTTTATAATAGTAGGAAAGTGATGCACATGCAGAAGACATCATCAAGAATTTCATCCCAACCTTCGGTGAACATTTCATACATAAGCCATATCAGTAACATAATTGAGTACATTATATATGCAATATACACATAATATACTTGTATTCTGAATAATATACACATTTGTAATGACTGGAGATTACAAATGATTTTTATGAGTATAATTCTAGCTGATAATTACAGGTCAATGTACTTTAATCTTATTTTCAAAACCTCCTTGACAACAAAGCCATAGGGTATCTGCAATAACAAATGTACTGACCACACCTATTCTAAGGCTTCCCCACAGTCAGACCAATGGTGACCTTGACTGTTATGCTGTCTTATGAGAATTATGACTGCTCACTTCAGGCAACAGTAAGTGTGAAAATACTTTGTTAAACCAGCTTGTTTTGTTTATACAGAATATCCTAAAAAGATATTATTTACAAATTAGTCCTTTATTGTAAATAATCTAACAATGCTTCAATAGCATGAAAGCCCAATGGTAAAACAAACATATTGCTACTTTTCTTTTTTTTTTGGTTTTTCGAGACAGGGTTTCTCTGTGGCTTTGGAGCCTGTCCTGGAACTAGCTCTGTAGACCAGGCTGGTCTCGAACTCACAGAGATCCACCTGCCTCTGCCTCCCGAGTGCTGGGATTAAAGGCGTGCGCCACCATCGCCCGGCCATATTGCTACTTTTCTATGCTAACACAGGGTTACTGGCATGGTAGATAGCACACAGGGAAGTCGCTGTGTCCCTGGTGATTGGTTGCTGCCTGTGCTACATTAGGTATTCAGTATTTTATATTTACCTAGTTACATAAATGTATATGGCTTGATTTATCCTGTGATTATATTAAAGCAGAGACTACAAGCCTTTAATAAGTAACTTTCACACTCCTAATTTTATGTATTATCAACATTTGGCCTATGAATAGAAGCATATAGTTTCTTCATGGACAATTTAATTTGTTTTCAGAGCAAATGAGCTTAACTTAATACTTTGCCTGGATAAGCTTGCTTCTGATGAATTAACGCGGAGAGTGTAAATGTTGAGAATGTAGCTCATGGCTAGAGCACTTGCCTGACAGGCACAAGGCACTGGGCTCAATGTCCAGCATCACAGAAATACAAAACATATAAAGATTAAAATATGGGAATAAAACCAATAAACAATGTTCTTTAAAGAGTTAGGGAGATGACTTAGTGGATAATGGTTTGTTACCTAAGCGTGAGGCCCTGAGTTCAGATCCCCAGTTATACACATTTGTAAACATAGCATTGGAGGATGGGGAAGTGGTGGTGGCAGGTAGATTCCTGGAGTTAGCTGACCAGTTACATTAGTCAGATAAATGCGTTCTGTAGGATAGCCTATGTTAAAAAAAAAAAAAAGGTAGAGATATGCCCAAGAGTGGTATATCCTAATCTTGAGGTAGATCAATTTCCAACTTTCTGAGAAACCGTCATATTGATTTTCGTGGTGGTTGTACACATTTGCACTGACATCAGCAATGGATGCGTGTTTCCTTTATTCTACTCCCTGGCTTATATCCAAAGGATGCTGCCACAAGAACACTTGCTCGACCATGTTCATTGCTGTCCTATTCATAATAGCCAGAAACTGGAAACAACCTAGATGTCCCTCAACAGAAAAATGGATTTTTTAAAAAACATGATGCCTGTACATGATGAAGTTGTTACGCAGGCCTTTAAAAAATGACATCATGGAATTTTCAGGCAAATGGATAGGACTAGAAAAAAAAATCATCCTGAGTGAGGAAACGCAGACCCAGAAAGACAAATATAGTATTGCACATCAGTTGTTGCTACTGCTCTGAAGAGAGGTCGTGTGGAAGCTCCTACAAAGGAAAGCATTTATTTGAGGCTGGTTTACAGCGTCGGAAGTTTAGTGGATTGCCAGCATGGCGGAAATCAGGGCATCACACAGGCAGACACGGTGCTGGAGGATCCGAGAGTTCTACATCTAGAGCTGGAGGCAGAAGAAAGAAGAGGGAGAGCCACTGGGCCTGGCTTGGGCTTTGGAACCCTAAAGCACGCCCCGCCCCCAAGAACATACTTCCTCCAACAAGGCCACGCCTACTCCAACAAGGCTACATCTTCTAATCCCTGTCAAATAGTACCACTCCCTAATGAACAAGCATTTCAATATGAGTCTACAAAGGTCATTCCTATTCAAGCCACCAAAGTATATACTCAGAACACCTCAAATGAGGTGGAAGGAACCTAAGAGCCAGAGAGAATGGAGGGCACTAGGAGAACAAGTTCCTCCAAATGAACTGAGCAAGCCTCAGATGAGTTCACAGAGACTGAAGCAGCAAGCACGGGGCTGACACGGGTCTACACCAGGTCCTCTGTGTATATATTACAGTTTTCAGTTTAGCATTTTTACGGAACTTCTGCATGTGTTAACGAGTGGTTCTGATACTTTGCCTGCTCTAGCTCTTTTCCCTTCTGCTGGGTTGCCTTGTCCAAACTTGCTGTGATGGTTTTTGTGTTACCTTATTTTATTTTGTCATGTTTGGTTGTTAATCTCTTAGAAGCCTGTTCTTTTCTAATGAGAGTCAGAAAGGGAAAGGATTCAGAGAAGAGGGGAGGTGAGAAGAAACTAGGAGAAGTAGACAGAGGGGAAACGGTAATCAAGATATATTGTATGAGAAAAGAATCTACTTTCAATAAAAGAAAAAACAAGACTGATAAGAAAACCACTTAGCGCTGATCTCTGGCCTCCACGTGCACCCTCATATACACATAAACGTACTCATGAACTTGCACACAATACAAACAATTATACACAAACACACACACAGTGCATAGTCTAATGAAATGTTATATTGGAATAAGGAAGACTGGACGAACTTGTTAAGAGAAACATTTTGCTATCAGCATAAATCTATAATCCCACCACCCAGGGGCTGAGGAAAAGGATCATCGTGAATTTCAGACTAGCCTGGGCTATGAAGGAAGTCCCTCACATGGGAGAGAGAGAGGGGGGGGGGGGGGGGGGGGGGGGGGGGGGGGGGGAGAGGAGAGGAGAGTATCTGCTGCGTAGATACTTCTCTTTAAGCTGAGAACGAACACAACTTTCCAGAAATGAACCCTACTTTTCTTATCTGCATCATTCCTCTATAGTCTGGTATGTCTAGCAGCAATTTCAAACAGAGACGCCATTGTGTTCTGCTTGGCTTTTGGCAGAGCGGCAGTTTCACTGGGCCAACCAACAAGTGACACAGGGCGAAGAGGCTAGGAAAAGAAAACTAAAGAGCTCAGGCGGATGCAAACTCAATTTTGAAACCAAGTTAACAGTGGGTGATAAAAAAAATATGTATAAAGCTTTGGGGTAGGCATGGGAAAATATGCAGGTTGCTAATAGGTGTGAATATAACATAAATGCCTGAAGAAAAAGGTGTAAAGTAAGGTGAAAGATAAATTAGTCACATGTTCACAGCTGCGGCTCCTGAAAGAACTTGGTGAGAGTCTCACCAAGAAGACTAAGTACAAAAACAGCACACCCCAAACGGAAGAATTTCCACATAATTAAAAGTAATAAAAGTCCCTAGGATGTGAAGACCTACAGGTCCCTGTTGGATTATGGCAGAGGACAACTCAGGAGTCAGGTTGAGCAGTTACAGTCACTCAGAATTCTGCTGTTTGACTAAGAGTTGAGCCAAGAAGAAGGACAGTGTGTCTCTCATTCCCGAGAGCTCACTTAGACATCCTGTCTAGCTCTCAGGAATGAGAGGCACAGTCATGACAGTATGTCTAAGAGGGATGGGTGACAGAGCATAATTTGACCTCTGAGAGGAATGTGGGTTACAGGGGGGAAAGTTGATGGTGAATACTTCAAATGTTTGAGGATTTTCTTTTCCCTGCTTTAGAAGTGCCCTGCAATTTTCATTATTAACCAAGTTCTGTTTAAGTTGCTTATTGTTTTATCTGAAGGATAGCCTGCTATCGTTTATTAGACTCTTCCGTCTTTCATTCCCCCATCTGTATATTTATCCTCTCTACTTCTTCATGGTAGCTGTTGTAAAAGTAATAATCTGATCATCACAATGACTTCTGATGAAAAGTAAAACCACCAAATAGGTTTCTTTAATGATCTGCAAATGAGTTCCTCGAATCAAACATTTGTTTTCTCAGAAGCCCTTGGTGATATCCCAGGAGCCTCGAGCACTTTGTGCCTGCGTGCTCAGCACAACTGCCAAGCTTCTTGGTGGCTGCAAGACTGGAGAACATTCATTGCTTTTGTTCTTCAGGAATCCATCCATCCACTTCCCCCTCTTCGGCTCCTCTTTCTGTGGAGACCAGAGTTACTACACCTTCCCATTAGTTTTCTGAAAATCTGTAAGGAAACTCTAAAATGTTATAAAACATAACTTGGGTTTAAGGTTAAGGTTCCATTTCTTTCCATTTCATACACCATGAAAACAGGAGGAAGACCTCTGTAAAGTGAAATTTGAGGATTTAAAATTTCCATATGATTTTGTTCTCTTCAGGATAAAGCCCAGATTTCCCTCACAGAGCTGCGGTCTGACCATTGCCTGAACTGCTCAGGCTTTTGCCTCCAAGATAATATACCAACAGTGCAGAAAGAAAGAACAGTCTGTGGGGCTCGCTGCTCAGACAGGGAGACCCGATTCTCTCCTTACAGCCTCTATTCTACCAAACATGTCATAGGCATGCAATTCAGTGCCTGCTGCCCAGGACCCCTTCTCTGATTCTATGCCTTCCTCTTCATCAGCGGAGTGGGTAGGGACAGGTGGTGACTGCTTTGCCTGCTCCTCAGATGTCCATCACCTGAGCATAAAGTCACCAGGACACTTTTATTATTTGCATACATATAAGTCCTCACTACAGCATCACAACTAGGAGTACAGGGACCTCTACAACCTCTTTTTGTTAGGTCCACAGCTGTAGCAACTAGACTAATGGACAGCATATAATGAATATTTCCTCAATGGCAAATGAAGTATATAGCATGCTGGCTTAAATGAAACATCCAGATTTGAACTGTAGTTCACTTTTGCTAAGGGCATCTCCATATATCTGTGCTCTTCTGAGTATAACAGTTTCTTTGTCTGAACTTCTATGGCCCTGTGTTATGAGGAGCTGTTCTGTTTTGCTTGTTTTTGTATCTTGTTTTGTTTCTGTTTAGGGCTTTTTACTGCTCTTATCTTTTGAATTTCCCTCAAACCTTGTCTATTTATACTTTTATTTTGGCCCCTCTGAATCTTATATAGATATAATATGATTAGTTAATAAAAAAGTAGACTAATTAGCAATAACCTTGGTTTTAGAATATGGTGATCGATGGAGTTTCAAATACCTGTACTTTTCAAGCTAAGTGTTTCCCAACTTCTTTCCCTCAACCACAAATGTCCCTATCTCTTTCTCTTGAAATGAAGGTACAGGGACAAATAACACACTCAACGTGAGAACCTTTTGAGTGTTTATAAAGCACTTCACTAAATGTCACTTGCTCTAGTTACAGGATTAACGTGAAAGATGGTTGTCTGTAGGGTAGATGTAAATATTTAAGAGTATTGCCCTTCACTCGCCAAAGGCTCAAGGCAAAGACCATGTATAAAGTACACTTTAAGGCAGAAACAGCACACCAATCAAGTGGAAGAAAGCATTGAGGCAAATAACATAATCATGTGACATCTTTGTGGAGGGAGTGGGAGTGTATGAGTATTTGTGGGAGTGTGGGGGGGAAGTGTGTGAGTGTGGGGGGAAGTGTGTGAGTGTGGGGGGGAGTGGGGG
>NW_026067898.1:4708887-4772382 GCF_014885135.2 Alexandromys fortis
GTGGGGGGAAGTGTGTGAGTATTTGTGGGAGTGGGGGAGGAGTGTGAGTGTGGGGGAAGTGTGTCAGTGTGGGGGGAGTGTGTGAGTATTTGTGGGAGTGGGGGGGAGTGGGGGAGGGTGTGAATATGGGGGAAGTATGATGGGAGAGTGTGTGTGGAAGGAGTGACTGTGTGTGAGTAGGTGTGAGTATGATACCTTTTCTCTCTGTGTATATGTGTTACATCTTTGTGTGTGTGTGCATGAGAGAGAGAGAGAGAGAGAGAGAGAGAGAGCATGCAAATGGACTTTCTAGAAGTCCTCTTATCCTAAGCCAACAAAGGGAGCAGTTTGCCTTCAATTTCCCCAGACTCTGCTGAAAACAGATGTTCATTTGCTCTCTTATGACATTCATTAAATTTAAAAAACGGTTTTGTAAATTTTTTAATTATGTATGACTGAATTTGAATTTGATCACTTATTCATTCAAGAGTATATTCCCCTGTTCTACTTGATGGAGACCAAATGAATATAAATGATTCTTTTATAATCAGTTTTGTGTGTGTGTGTGTGTGTGTCTCTGTGTGTAAGGTTTTGCTGTGACTCCCAGACTGCCCTTGAACTCACTACTTTGCCCAGACTGACCTTGAATTCCCTGCCGACCTCCCTTGTACTTTGGCACCTTCAGTGCTGGGATGATAGGTGTAAGCTACGTGTGCACAGATAAATGATAATTCTGATCACACTTAAACACGGTAAGTCATAAATAAATAGTACAAACCCACCACACCTGGATTGGACTGCAAGTAGAAAGTCCCGCCTCTCTTCCACCTTCTCTCTTCCACCTTCTCGCAGAGCACAGTGACTGTCGTCACTTTGTCCAGATAACCCCTAGTCTCTCTGCTCTAGTCGTACATCCCTTTGTCTGTATGGCTTTACACAGAGATACAGTGTAATTGCCCAGACAGAGTTCAAACATTTTACCTTTAGATGTTCTCTCTATTTAAACCCTTGCAAATTCAGACACTATAGAAAACTATTATTTGCCTCATAATGGCCTCTTCAGTGTGTTTCACAGTCTTTTGTAGAAACTAATGACATAATGATAGTGTACTC
Source organism: Alexandromys fortis (assembly GCF_014885135.2). Lineage (NCBI taxonomy): Eukaryota > Metazoa > Chordata > Mammalia > Rodentia > Cricetidae > Alexandromys > Alexandromys fortis. The sequence continues at coordinate 4,709,980 of NW_026067898.1, forward strand.
AGACCTATATTTTCTACTTGATAAACTAGCAATTATATGATTAAAGCATTTTTTTAGAAGCCCACATTAAGTATATGATACTCTAGAAATCAGTCCATCATGTAATTACACAGTCAGGAGAGAAACAATTTACATGACTGAAAATCAGCTGAAACACTGTCTGTGACCAGTGTGTGACTTTTTAAATGCGCAAAGAATTAAGAAATAGCAAATGGTTCTATATATAATGTGCTTTTAATGTTAGGACTATAACTTTCGTGTTTTTTAAATTAGGTTTCAAATTTTAGTTTCTGTCATTAGTAACAGGAAGCTATATCAAACTCTGCTGGAAACATGTTGGGTACATTAGGACATAAATTACCACAGAAATCTGATGATTTCTTCCCCCAAAACAAGCACTTACAAAGAACAGAGACATGCAGATGAGGCCTGGCTTAAGTTTCTGTGGCACCTACCAGTTTTTCAGTGACTTTTCTTCGATATATCATAAAGTCTAGCCACTTGGTTTGATGAATGGAGCTTCACAATTTTCTTAAAAGTCAAGTCATAAATCAGAGCACTGACACTGGTCGTTTGGGAGAGATATAAATACACCCCCACACACCATTTTTAGAAAACAGAACGGACATAAGCAGGATTGCAATGGGTTCTATCAGGAAACAGTCTGAGGCCCCATCTTCAAGACAGAAAGATACTGCTATAGACCCTTAGTCAACTTGTTCAACTCTTTAAAACCAATTACCTTGCTTCCCACATTGTTCTTTGAGGAAGACTCGAGAAAAGTTCAGAAATCTTGACTTTAGAATTTATCCTTCGAAGGAATAATCCTGCAAAGTCCTATGGACTAGTATTGCCCGGAAAGGAAGCTTAGCTCTGTTAAGAGGCGCTATTCAGTGCACCAATCCATGCTTGCTACTTTACCATTTCTGGGGTTTCTGAAGAATAAAACACAGATACACTCAGACCGGGGCGCAGTTATAAAACAGAAATCTCTTTAAGCAGACAGGGAGAGGCTGGAGATGTGTCTCCATGTAAAAGGACACATACTGTTCTTTCAGAGGACCCAACTTTGGTTCCCAACACCCGTAGTGGGCCACACATACCCACCTAGAATTGTGGTTACAGGGAGTCAGATGCCCTCTCCTGGCCTCTGCAGGGCCCACACACATCTGTGCACACACTCTTACAGGCATACACACATAAGCATGAATAGTTTGGTTTTGTTTTTTAAGAACACATAGGAAACCTATAGGAAGGGTCCCTCTTTGGCCAGGATTAGAAAAGATGTATGTAAATTGGACACCGGGCCAGGGCAGTAAAGGAGACTTTCATAGAGCTCTATATGCTTTCCGGTCATTGAGTCATTTGAAATACTATGTCATCTTTAAATGCCAGAAAAAATTAAGAGAGAGTCAGTGTTCTTAGTCCTAAAGAGCTTTAAGAACGAATCACCACTGGGTTCAAACCTCCAGGACCATGAAGCAATAGGAAGAGTAAAAACTTCCAATCATCTACACATCCTGTTACAGGCTCACTCCATTCCTGCCACTGCCTCTCCAGTGCCATTGGCTTCTGTGCTTTCTATCTCAAAACACGTTAGAAAGCACAACACATCTTCTATTACAGTAATGGGATCACTACAGAATGAAGCCAGCATGGGACGCTCAGGTGGCGGTGCCTAATGATAAGAAGGATAGTAAATACACCCCACGCTTCCTGAGAAATGATGAGAGAAAGCCAGTTTCCCCCAGACTCAAAGTAAACCTTGTCTTTGTCTCAGCAATGTCCCTTCAGGACACGCTTCCTCCAAAGTCCTGGATGAGAGAGCACACCCACCCATACCAAAACAACCAAGCTGATATGAACAAAGGCATCTGTTGTCATCCAATCGGTTCCTTCATATTGGACTAAAGAATCACTCAATTTGTCATTAAGAAAACAATACAAGAACTGGTTGACCTATCAATCCCTATATAAAGAATAAAGGTGATGGAGGTCCTGGGACCCCTGCTAAGCTCACAGACCACCATCCCACACGGGACAACAACGAGAGGCAGGTGGGCAGAATAATCCGTATCTTTTCATCAGTCAAGAGGGAAAGGCCTTCATGGAGGTGATCAGCACTTCATCTCAGGCCTTGTGGGCTTGTGTCATCTGTTATAGACCAGAGTTTTGGTTTTCTCCTCACACACGAAGTAGTGGCTTCTCCAGTTGTGCTGCTGACTCCACACCAGAAGACAGCATAAACTACTTTTGCAGAAAATAGTTTTATCTACACTGAGGAAGTACAGGCAAGTAGCAAGTATACTTGTTAGTTTTTGTATGGAAGTGTGTGTATTATTTGCTTCGTTATTTTTGCCTTTGATGAAAATTTAAAGGTCAAGAAAGAACTACCACACTTTACAAAATGATAAACATTTATTGCAACTTTTGAGTATCCATCCTAGAGAGCATGAACATGATCTTCTGGAATTTGGGTCTTAGCCAACTGAAATTCCCAACATGACCCGGGCTGATCTTGTCAGTTTACATTTGGAATAACAGAATTAAAAGTACTGATTTTACTCCCTATAATGCTTTACCCAACCATATATTTCCCATCCTCCTAACTTTGATGGAGACGATATGTTTGCATTTCAATAAAACACGCTGTAGAAAATAAACGAAAAGCTGACAGAAACTACAAAGCATGTGGTACCTTTGCCTCCTCAAGTGGGGGAACAAGGGAGTCTTCTCTGACTTTATTCTTGCTGCATGTTGGTTATGTCTGGCAAATTCCAACACAGGCCAGCACTAGGGCCTTCAGAGTGAAAATGGATTCTCTTGAAGTCACTTATTTCCTGGGTAATAAAACGTCATCATTTCTGCCATACCCACCATAATGATGCTATTTTAATTATTTTGCCATGTATATAAATGCTCTGCATTTATTGTTGCTCTCAACAGCTAAATTCCAAACATCGCAGCATTAAACTCTGTTTGAGATCATATTTCTTTTTTCTTTTTTTTTTTTTAACCAGACAATGTGCTCTGAAGAAAACGCTTTTGGTTAGCCTTAAAGTAATGAACATTGCTACATAAAACTATAAATTGATATACATACATGTGTGTATATCTTGGTGTATGAATTACCTTAAATAACCATCATTTAATTGTTATATTTTTATTTTTGATATTACAATATACTCATAACATTCCTGCCTTCCCTTTTCTCCCTTGAAAGCCTTCCATATACCCATGCCTGCCTTCCGTCAAATTTATGACCTCTTTTTATATTGTTATTACAGATAGATAGATAGATAGATAGATAGATAGATAGATAGATAGATAGATAGATATGGATATACAATCATATTCTTAAACATAATCTTGTCAATCTAGTATTATTTTTATGAATGTTTTGTGGGCTGACTGTTCGGCACTGGACAAGCAATTGGTGTGTTGTTCCTCGGGGACGACCACCTCTCCTGCTCCTGGCACTCCTCGCTTGTCTATAGCCCTTCGTGTAAGACTGAGGCCCCGTGGGCTAATCCCTGGACACCTTGGCATCCCATTGGCATCATCACTTTCCAGCCTGGGTTTAGATAGTCACATTGGGGAGACTTTGTTGGTATCACTTCTTACATTGCTAGGAGAGAATGCCTGTTCTCTGAATTTTCCTAAAATGTCATAGTAAAGTTCGCTGAATCAGGGCACACTGCAACAAACTGCTTCAGCGTATAGTGAACAGAGCTCAGATTCTGCTCACAAGCGTGCAACCAGACTCTCCTTACAGTAGTGAATGCAGCTTGGACTCCACTTACAAGTGTGCAACCAGACCCTCCTTACAGCAGTGAATGCAGCTCAGACTCTGCTCACAAGCATGCAACCAGACCCCCTTATAGTAGTGAATACAGCTCAGACTCCACTTACAAGTGTGCAACCAGACTCTCCTTACAGTTGTGCACCCTAGAGCAGACTGCCCCACCGTTGTGAGTGAGAGGCACTAAAATGACAGGGACAGCATACAGCCAGAGAAGCTGGTGTCTGTTCCTGGCTTAGTGATCTGCTCTATGGCTAAGAGCACTAATGCTGCCTTCAGGATTTTAGTATGGAAACCACGATTCCTGCCTTACAAGGCATTCAGGAGAATTAAATTCTGCATGCAAGCAAAAGCACCCAAGGATGCTATGTAAATATAAGGAACCCATTCTATAATTACTAGTATCGAAACCATAGTGACAAGCGCAGAGATCAGTTCCTAGTCTACCATACCGGACACCATGGCATGTCTGCAGTGCAAATCATTGGGAAACTCAAGCAAGGGAATCACCAATTCAAGTTTAATCTTGGCCATAGAGTAAGACCATGACTCAGGTGGAGGGAAGCAAGAACAGGAGGGTGTGGTAGAGAGAAAGGAGGTGGGGAAAGGAAAGGGGGAATCAAAGGACCCAAACTTTAAAGGCAATACACGAACAAGATATTATGTCATTATATTGTTACAAGTGTTCATCTTTAGCTCCTGCTTGCTAGACAGAATACAAAGATGTCAATGACTTTCTTTAAAAAAAGAGAGAGAGAATAGAGGTTTTTTTTTTTTAATTCTATGAATATCTTGACCAACCAGCTCTGTAACCCCAAACAAGCTGTCCAATCTCTCTCCCCTGTTTCTTTACTAGAAATAGGGATGGGACAAGTGCCAACCTCTCAGAAGACAGGTAGGAATGATTCATGGGTTAGTATAAGCTTAGCGTTAATGCAATGTCTAACGCAAGCGACCACAGACATGCCGGCCAATTCCCTGACTTGTAAAGTCCAAATGATCAGAGTCCATCTCAGATTCACCTTCTTTCATAAACCTTGATTTGTATTTTCTTTTGAGATGAACTCTGAGTGACCCCGTATTCAAGTCCACTTTGGTCACCAAAACATCTGATCCTAGCTAGCTGGCCTTATCACAATTATAATAATAGTGATTTCATCCTAAATTCTTGTCATCTGACATGATTGCTTCATTCATCTTAAGAAGAAATGGTATTTTTAATCTCTATCACATACTAACCATTGCATTAAGCTGTAAAGTGGAAGATATCATCCTTGCCTATCCATGGGAAAGAAAGATAAAGCTTATCCAAAGTTAATACAGAAAAAATGTTAAAATATTCCTGAAAATAGTGATGCCAAGGAGGAAAAAAAAACGGAGCTGTGTAGTAAGGAGGCTGCTTGTTGGTTCCTGGCTGCTTAGCCCAAAAATAATCACACAGAAACTGAATTAATTAAATCATTGCTTGGCCCATTAGCTCTAGCTTCTTATTGGCTAACTCTTACATATTAATTTAACCCATGTCTATTCATCTGTATATCGCCACGTGGCTGTGGCTTACCGGCTAAAGTTCAGTCTGGCTCTGGCTGGGCTACTTGGCTTCTCTTTCTTATCTTCTTTCTCTCAGCATTCTGTTTAGTTTTCCACACCTAGCTCTGTTCCTCTATAGCTCTGCTACAGTCGGAAGAAGGGAAAACATCAAATAATGATGCTGAGGAAAAGCTTGAGGGATGGATGACCACCCTGAAGGTACCAATTCCTAAACACAAACATGAAGATGGGAGGAGAGAACATGAAGCCTCGATGGGAGTGAAAGATTGCAGGCGAGACTGATGCCCCGAAAGAGATCATGGACCAAGTGGCAGGAGGCTGGAGAGGAAGTGAGAGAGATTCTAACCCGAAGAGCCTAAGTAGTGGAACCATGAGCGCCTGCTAAGTTCCGAGAACAAGAAGGGCCCCTATGATAACCGGCCTGGGAAACACAGCTTGGAGTGGGTAAGAGTGATGGTTCCCGTGCTGGTTAGGAGGAACCCTGGCTTCCATACGCGTGGGACTGCACCGAGGAGGAGGGCAGCTGAGCCAGAGGTTTTGCTGGTGCTGGAGAAACAGCTTGGATCTCATAAAACACACCCTTTCCCCTTTTGTCGCCCAGCACATCATTCGCATACAGGCATTTTCCTTTTGGAAGGTTCTAAAGAGCCCCAGTAAAGGTTAATGGGGGGTAAAATGGTGGATTCCACACACATTTAAATTCATGAGGGAACAGTCAAAGTGCCAATTCCTAAAATAATTGGTATTATTCTCCTCTGGGTGAAAGTCCTTGTTTGATACTGCGATAACAGGACTGGGGGAAAAAAAAAACTCTACTGAAACACATTTTTACTAGGAAAATGGTACAGATAAACATTTATAAGAAGTTATAATAAAAGGTGGCCAAATCATAGAACTCAAGCTAAAAGAAAAGAAAATACACAATGCGCTTCAGAGGGTGATAGTCAACACACCCAATAATAAGTCTAAAATCAGTAAAGACCTTGCCTTTAAATTCTGCCAGACAAGAGTCACTGTCTTGGGGACACTGACTCCCATACAACTGTGGGTTTATGTCTGATGGCCAAGGCACTGCCCCATAATTTCCTAGCAACTGAACAATTGTATGTGGATGCACACACAGGCACAGATACCAACAGCCCCCAAGACAGACCACACATCTAGTGAACTAGGCAGAAAAACAAAAGGAATGCCTCCCTGTCAAAAACAGGCACACAAGACATCCCTTAGAATTTTCTCTAAGATAAATCTTCCTCTCCTAAAAGGAAAAAAAAAATTAATTCATTGGCGTCCTGACTCTCCCTCAGTAGGCGTGAGACATTAATTTCAATCACACACGTTGAGAAGTTATTGCACGGCAGGGATTTCCAGTTACATCACGCAGAACCAGAACTCCGCCATGTCACTTGGCTGCCAGCATCCATGGATGAGCTGTGTAACACTCCTCTGTCATGTGGCTCATGTGAGAAGAGAATTCTGCTGTTCCAAGAAATGGCACTCATTTTGGAGACCTTCCCAGTTACACAAAAGAGCATAATTTCCACATTATCCCCGGGCGCACTGTCTGAGATGAAGAGATGTGTAAATTATAGATGCCATGCTACCCAGGAAAGGCACACCAACCGACTGCTCTTGGGTGGTGGTGGTGCAAAGAAACAAAATGAATGTGTTCTTTGATTTTTAGGAAACGACAGCTAAGCCCTCCTATGGTAATCAACAGACACTTGAGGGTTAGAAGGTAGCTAGGTAATTGCGTGGTGATTATCTACAGAGCAAGACAAGAGCTGGAAGGCTGTGTGGAGCTGATGCAGGCTTAGTAACTAACTTGACACAGACTAGCTCATTATTGAATCTTAAGTCCTTCATAGTTTAAACCTAGCATTGATCTATTTTCCGTCAGGAACTATATGTACTATTTGCAAATAGCACACACGCGCGCGCACGCACACACACACTTTTGAACGAGAGAGGGAGTAAAGGATATATCTTCCCTATTTGATGGCAAAATTCCATATATAATGTATACTGTGTACCAGACATGGGGTTAAGCTTTGAGAAAATCTTGTGTGCTTCCCCTGAAAGCTCATAAGTCTTTATGTAGGAGTCAAAACTGTGTCTCTCTCACACTGGCTTCAGTATCATTTGGGGGATTTCTCCTTAGTTGGTTAAGTTTAAATCATACTTTAAGCAACAAAAAAAAAAAATGGAAAATAGAAACAAAGCAGGTAGAATGATTTTTGTTTTTCAAGCATTTACTTTATCCAGGTATTACTCATATTCAACCCCTATGATAATTTAGTCTCTATACTTCAATCTTCACTGTAAATCAAAGATACCTGGAGCCCCTGGGACAGACCCTACAGAAGAAAAGAGATTCTCTTTTTGCCTTCCTCCCTACCTCCAAGCATATTTGATGTCCATAAAGGCAACGAGACAGTTTAGACTGATTCAGAGTACTGGGAAGGTAGAGCCCAGACCAAGTAGAGATGGAGTGTTGTCTGGAGAGAATGGCGAGGGTTGCCAGTCTGGAACATTGTCTGAGTCTAAGCAAGATTTGAGCTACTCCAGCCCTCCAGCTACAAATATCTTCTGAGTTACAAATTTTACGTTTAGAATTATCTACTTTACAGTGGGTCTGGCATGACACACATCGAGTAGAAATCATGCTTCAGATTCTGAAAGTCAATCTCTTCTGGTTGTATGAGATACGATATAATAAACACACACACACATATATAGGCATATTTTAAAGGTGATCCTTTAAAATCTGTCAGATAACCACACTTAAAACTGTCTAACACACTTGTGTAAAGTAGTTTTGTGTCAACTTGACACAAGGTAGAGCCGTTTTGGACAAAAGAAGCTCAGTAGAGAAGATGACCCCCACCAGATTGCCTGTGGGAAAGTCTGTGGTGCTTTTCCTTGATTAACGGTTGATGTGGGAGGGCAGAGCTCACTGTGAGCAGCGCCACCCCTGGGCTGGTGGTCCTGGGTGATAAAGAAGACAGGCTGAGCAAGCCATGAGGATCAAGTCAGTAAGCAATACTCCTCCATGGGCCTCTGCATTAAGTCCTGCCTCTGGATTCCTGCCATGCTTGAGTTCCTTCCATGACTCCCTTCTTCAATGAACTGTGTTATGGAACTGCATACTGAAATAAATCCTTTCCTCCCTAAATTGAGCCAGTAATGGTGTTTTTTTTTTCAATAGAAACCCTACTGAGACAACAACTTAGGTCAAAGGGCAAAAGCCCGAGTATGTACAACGCTGTAAAACCCTGCACCATGACGTCAACTGGTGTTTTCATTTTTAACTTCTGAATGTAAATCCATGAACACATCACTTATCATGTTTAGCTCACTACTCTATCCCCATCACAAGGTCAGCACCAGGTGTTTGTAGTTGCAGAAAATTCCATGGGAAAGCAGTAAACTGAGGTAGCACAAGCAGCAGCCAGAACCCGATGGACAGTGCGGTAGAGAAGAGAAAAGGGAAGCCGCACTGTATGCTGTGAAGTTGCCTCGCCTATCAGTTTCTCAATACAGGTCACCTGATTCAAGATGGCTGCTTAAAGCTACCACAGCCGAAGGTAATAAATAGTCCCTAGTTACCTAGGGCAATCCCATCTACTGAAAGAAGGAAGGAGCCAAGAACTTAGACCATAAACTTTGGCAAGCATAGATATTCAAACACCAAATTTTGTCCAGCATTTTTGTGTAGTAGTTTTAGGAGAGTTAATATCTAAATCTATATCTCAATGCAGCTGACCATGGAGCAGGAACCAAAGAGTCAGCACAAAGGTTTCAGATTAACTAAATATTTGTGCTTTTATCAACTTTAAATATTACATAAGAACGGAATGATATTGTTTACTCAATGTTTGGCAAGTCCCAGAATTTTAAATTTCATATATGAAAACAGCATTTTTGTCTTTTAATTATATATTTGCAAATATCTATAGGATGCAGTATGATAATTTATTACATGTATAATGATCAAATCAAGTGTCTTGGTAGTTCCTTATCCAACTTCCCACTATCTCTCCACTACCCAACCCTCCCAGCGTCTATTAATGACTACTAAACATGTTGGATAAATTTTTCAACATCCATGTTGGAGAAAGAACATTTTGTAGCTGTCTTTTTGTGTCTATTTGTTTCATGTACCATAAAGTCTGCTAGTTCCGCCCATTTTGCTGCAAATGGTAGCATGACATTTTGTTATCCATCTCTCACTCTTCCTACTTCGTTTTTCTTTGAGGCAGAGCCTTACTCATGCAGCCTAGACTGGCCACAGGGCGTCCGTCTCCCCGTACATGCCTCCGGAGTGACAGGAATACACTACTGTGTATTTTTTAGCGTCCACTTTACTGTTTCATTGTGTTCTTTTTCATTCATTTTATGCTCTCTCCATCCATCTTTAGATACCATATCTTAAACATCCATCGTCGCTAGCACAGCCATAGACAAGAGCATGCAGGTGTTTCTCTAATGCGTTGATGTCATTTCCTTTGGATGTGTGCCCAGTGTAGAGTGTCAGGATCATGTGACAGACATTAGAGTATCCTCACATTGTTCTCCAAGGTAGATGCTCTATTTCATATGTCCCATCAACACATGTACAAGGGTTCTTTTATCTACAGTGTTACCAATATTTCTTGTTTTTGAATCATTTTAATGACAATTATTTAAGATACCACCTTGCTATGGTTTTGATTTTAATTTCTTTTAAAAAGATTGGATCATGTAGGGGTTTATAACTGGCTTTTTAAAGTTCCTGGGTATAATATTAGATGATATTAGATATTATTTGCCTGAACAGCTTGTGGATTTTTTTCCCATTGTGAAAAATTCTCTTTTTGCTGTTTCTTTCCCTGAAGTGATGCATCATAGTTTGAAATTATTTTTGTTAATTTCTACTTTTGTTTCCAGTACCTTCGGAGGGGGTGTCTTTAAAAAAGCTGTTGCCTATCATGGCATCTTGAATTATTGTGCACTTTTTAATTTTACTAATTTCATAGTTTAAGTTATTTAGATATATTTATTTTGATTTGCTTTCAGATGTGAGTGATGGAAACAAATATCGATTATCTGCAGGTGTGAATATGAATAAAGTTTGCTTAGCACTACTTATTGAAGACACTGCACTCTCACGTGCTGTCTCTCCAGTGTGGGCTCTTTTGAGGGAGGCACTTTTTTCAAGAGTAAGTCAGCAGTAAACACACAGGGATATTTCTGGACACTCTGTCCTGTTACAGTGGTTTCTGTGTGTGTCTGTTTTTACGCTAATATTGCTAAGTTTTGACAACTTTGCCCTCGTAGTCTATTTTGAAACTTCCTCAAAAATGAAAGAAAAAAATTCTAAGTTTTCTCCAGGTAATACCTCTTAAAACAAACAGATTTATTCTCTAGTCATGGAGGTTTTGTAGTTATAAGAAAGTAACAATGGAAGTTTTCCAGCCCTAGAAAATCATACCAAATGTGATTTTATTTTAATCTTTATAATATTTGTGTGTGCATGTGTATGCATTCCACTATATGCAGCACATGGAAGCCAAGTTGTAGAGTTGGTTCATTGATTTCCTACTTCCCCCACATAGGATGCAGGTCATGAAGTTTGGTGGCAAGCATTCTTAGAGCCACCTCACTGAGCCCAGAAGTGATTTTAACTCAAACATATCCTTCTTTTGTGTGGTAGAGCATTGAATATCCGTATGAGGCAGGAATCTCAAATGCTAGGTAGTAGTGAGTAGTAAAAACCATAGAGATTAAGAAGCCCGTGCTGGGCTGCAGCTCAGATGGTGAAGTAGCTGCCTAGGATTCACCATGTCTCAGGTTCTATCCCCCGGACCACGTAAAGCAGGCACCGGAGAACACTTGGGGAGTATAAGCTACTAGGGAAGTAGCTCAAGGTTATCGTTGGCTATAGAATGAGTCCTAGGCCAGCTTCGGATTCATCAGAACATGTTTTAGAAAGTATGATGGAATGGTGTTGGGGAATCAAGCGATTTCTGGGCCAGTGTGAAGATTCGGTCTTCAGGACCCACGTAGAAGCTGGGCAGATGCAGAAGCTACCTCCTGAGCCGCAGCCCTCGGGAGGCAGAATCCTCAGGGGACTCGTGGGGAAGCTGGCTAACCAGTCCAGTCAATCAGTAGGCGCAGGGGTCAGTTAGGGGACTCTGACTCAACTAAGGGAGCGAACTGAGGACAGCACCCAGTGTCAACTTCCGGCCTCTGCATATGTGCATGGGCTAGTCCACATGTATGTAAACATGCATAGACACACACGGGCATAAATAAAGAAACAATGTGGCTGTACATCACAGGAAGACAAAGAAAGGAGAAGAATGTGTGGGAGTCACATTGAGTCAACAGAAGTCTGAAGAAAGCCCTGCTTTACTGCTGAGATTGCACCGATCATCACATGCAAAAATCTGGAGAAATTAGAGAGAATCGTTCTTGAAAACCACACAGGATGGAGACTGTCCTATTTGCTACAGCTAGACAGCAAGACCTCCATTATCCAGAACTCTGGGCAAGGATTCTCAAGAACCTTACGTTAATACTAGGAACTGTCCTGGGCTGACACTACCATGAATTTGGAAATAGGATCTGAAGGGATCACATGCTTTCAACAACCACCTCCTAGAACGAGGCTGCTGAAGTGGCCATGTGAATAACAATCTACTCAGTAGGGCAAAATTCACATCCTCGGCCATCTAGTCAAAACTATCAGATATATGCAGAATGGGGAAAACACGACTCAAAGAAAGAGAAAATAAAATAAATCAACTGACAGCAACCAAGAGATGAGAGGAGTGTTGGAGCTGGGACACGCGGGTAACCCCACATTCTGAGACCCTGAGACAGGAGAGAGGCAAAACCCACAGCACGGAACTGCCATGGCTGCGAGCATCAAGTACAAGTTAGGCGAGTAACACGTTGGGTATTTTTCTAAAAACAAAGATTCAACGGACTAGAAAACACAGCGCAAGAACTATCAAAGTGAAAACCTGAAGGGAGGATCATTGAAATGCAAATCGTTCTTCACTGAGATCACTTAAACCTTGACATGGAAAGGACGCAAAGATTGAAAGTAATCGAAACAGCTTATTAAAATTGAAGATGGGAACTACCTCATTTCAAAATAAATATCGCCAAGGAGATGGGCTTGGGCATTAAAAACAGGTGACTGGAGCAGAACACAGGGAGGGCATAAACATCCACCTATCCGTGTACAGACAACTGTCCTTCCCATCATTGTGAAGATTCAGTTCAACTGGGAACTCTGTCAAAAAAAATCATTTTAAAATTTTAATATAAAAGACAAAATGACCCATCTCAAAAGTGACAGAATATTTGAAGAAACACTTCCCTTAAAATGAATACAAGCAAAATTTACATCATTTGTTACTGGCATATTCAAGTCAGAACCACTGCATATAACAATACACGCAGATTTTTATAATTAAAATACTGATAAAGGTGAGAATTTGCAGGATGGGGAACAAAGAGCTTTCCTATAGAGCTGGCAGGAATGAAAAATAGCAGTTACACTAGAAAAAATATGTTTGGAAAACTCCTAAAAATTAAAACCTAAGGAGTTATGGCTACTATCGGAGGCAGCCTTCCCATCTCTAGGTATTTGCCTAGGACAGATCAGATCATATAACCACAGAAGAGTTCTACAACAGTGACCATAACAGCTGTATGTATCACAGCTCCGAAATAGAAACAGCACAAATGTCACCCAGCTGGTGAGGAGATCCTGGAGGTGTAATGGAGTCCCACCACCCAACAATCACCGCGATGAGTTGCTGAGGGATTCACAAAGACACAAAATAGGTATGCTGGTTTCAAAAAAAAAAAAAAAAGAGCCAGAGAAGAATGTGTTGTTCATGAAGAAGTGGGAAGAAGCTGGAGATGACAGAGGTATGAGGAGACTTTCACTGTCCATTATATCCGCTGTTCTTCTTGGGGTGATAGTCTCACTCGTGAGCATCTATTTCAAAGCATACGAAAGTTCACATTTTCAATATGCACAGTACATGATGTGTCTATTATCCTTTACTCAGCTTTGTTAGAAATAAAACCAAGAGGAGAATCAGGATGATGAGAATCAAGCAAACACATGGTTTTGCTTCAACTTTTCATTGATTCTTTGTGTGATGTGAATTTCACATCAGGCATCCCAATTCCACTCATCAGCTGGATCCCTTGCTTCTGCCTTCTGCCCTTGCAATCTCCCCAAAAAACATTTTAAAGTAAAAATAACAACAAATAAAAATATCTCAGCAAGGAAGCTGTAGTGTGGCCCAGTGAGTCCACAGTTTACCCCTGAGTCCATATCTTTACTTCTAAGTGTAGTATCATTGCAATGAGTCGTTGGGATAGCTCATGGCCTCTGGCTTCTGCTGCGCTATTGATACTGGCCCCTCACTGGGACTCCTCCTGGATGTCCTACTGTTGCCTTGTGTCAGTAGATCTTACAGCTTTGGAGCTTCACGTCCAGCCCCTTCACATGCCTAGCAGTTCATAGATGAGGAGGCTGAGTGGAATTGGGGTTGGGAACCTCGTAGTCCTGGTTCTGGGCCTGGGTGGCAGCTGGGTTGGTCAGCCACCAGCTTTCCCTCATTGCCCCTTCCGTGGCGAGCTCTCCAGCACTGCCCCAGCTAGCTCATTCAGTGTAGCAGACTGCAAGGGGCAGGGCCGGCTCTCCTGCTCTCACACCCTTGAGTAGGACTCACGTGCATTCACACCACCAGGGCCAGCAGTACTGTTTTTGCTCCTGCAAGGGGCAGGGCCTAATCTCTGAATTGCTGTACCTGGTGAGGGGCGGGGCCAGTTCTCCCTAGTGCTACAGCCAATGAGGAGTGGAGCCAACTCTAGGCAGCTCTATCCTCGCTGCTTTCCACGGTGGTGGCAACAGGAGCCACAGACATCAACACAGACGGAGAATACAGGAGGGCAATGGACCTAGATATGGCCCCTGGCAGCCGCCCAGGCCCTGAGGACACCATGGGTCTTGGTAGCAGCTCAGGCTACTACAATCTGCATGATCCCAGCAGTCTCAACCCTCGGACACTAACCTGGCCCTAGGTGGCCGTCTAGGCTCCAGATATTCATGCAACCCTTATTGGTGCTATAAACCTGACCATCATCCTCATAAAGAGGGTACTTTGATCTTCGAAAGTGGACTAAGTTAACTGGAGAAAGGTTAGCATAAAGGGATGAACATCTGGAGAGGACCTAAATCCACATCAAAACGAGCCTTAAAATGAAGTCAGTTGCACAAAACAGTATGGTTTCTACATGTGCTTTAAATTTAATATCAAATCTGAAGCACTTGATGAGGAGTATGCAAATCATTCGAGATCATTTGTAACTGATTCTCATATCTGTTTCTAGCTGAATGTACATTGTTGCTGATTCTAACTTACAAATGCTGTCTTCTTTCCATGTTAATATTTATGAAAATCCCATTCAAACTGGTCTGCCACAGTGAAAAGATGCCTTGTGTGTCCTGAAGCTATAATACGTGCCAACTTACCTGACAGAAAAGTGCCTACATTGTGCATGCTGTGTGTCATGAGTTGAGCGCGGAATACAAAATTAGCCACAGAAAGGGGAATGCAAAACCTTTCATTTGAAGAGGTGTTTGAGAGATACATCAGCCTATATCCTAGGTTAAACAAATTAAAGCTCAAAATCAAAATTTTGCCTTCAAGCTTAAGGTAAATTATTTCAAGTGACTGCATTAATTCTGTGAGTATTTCAGATAATTTTCTCTGTTTATTTGTTGTTTGCCTATGTAAAACCATAGTCAAGAAACCTTATAAATATTACAGAATCATTTCAGGTAAAATCTCTGTGTTTGCAAAACATTATTTTACTAGAATGATGTGTCTCTTCCCTTACTCAAATTACCCACTCTACCCCCAGCCCTTGGCCAAATGCTCGCACAAGGGTGGTTAGTATTCCTTCCTCTCATTCAGCTCCCAACTGCGTTGCTTTCTGAGAAGGCTCCCCTAAAGCCCACTGTGAAATCCCCGTGATCCCACATTCTCTGACCAGTTTGTTCAACATTTGGGGCTGCCTAGGGTTTGATTTTTTCCAATAACCCCTCCCATGTTTCTCTCTTTTCTTCCTTTTTTTTTTTTTTTTTTTTTTTTTTTTGGTCTTTTTCTTTGTTTCTCTTGGCTAGTACAGAAATGCTAGATAAGATCCTATCTCCTCTTGTTTGCCGACCATGGTCTTCTGGTGCAATTATGAATTTGCGTGTTTCTTTTTGCCACTTCCTTCTTTCTCAAATCACTTCCTGGACTTCAAATCACTTCGCCACCCATGTTTTCAGCTCAAGCGTCCTTAACTAACTGTATTTATATGAAATAAAAGACACCTCTGGGAGCGAACCACACTGTCTACATGCCCAGCTCCATTTATTTGCTTGTCTCTGTGCGACCTGAATAGCTAGGGTCATCTCTGAAACCTAGAGGGCACGTTTGTTCAACAACAAATTCACAGACTAGGTATACACCTTCCAGATCTTGACATGGCGATCCTGTTCCAGTTTGTAACACATTTATTTGAGGAACACTTCTCATAAAAAAATGTACATCAGCTTGTGGTTGTCAGTTATGGGCCAGTATAGAAAAGCTGCAGTCAATGACATTTGAGAATGGAATCTCAGCAAGGATGAATTCACTTGGTCAGAAGCCAGGGCTTCAACATTCATGCCATATTAACTTCCTGCACAGCTTAAAGTGAACCAAAGTAAATTAAAATGAAATGTACGACCAACATCACAGACATGTGCTGAAGTCTAGAGAAACTCTGTCTGTGGTACTTCTCTATTGCAGAGGAAACCAGCTTCAAATTCCGACCCTTACATTATATACTTCCTGGGCAAGAGCAAAGGTTCAGCTACAGTTAGGTTCGTTTTAGTGCCTGAGAACTAGAAATGCTTTGTCCATGGAGATGCTGCTTATGGAAGAATGTTTTTTTTTTTTCAGAGCACCAAAATTATTCACTCATCAAGTTTTTTATCTAGATCAAAATTTGTAACTAATAAACATGCGTTACCTATAGCCATGCATTACATAAGTTAATAATTGATGAACATGTATTATCTATAGCCATGTATAAGTTTATAACTGATAAACATGTATCATCTATAGCCATGCAGTACATATGTTTATAACTGATAAACATGTATCATCTTTAGCCATGAATTACATGTTTAGCTGGCACAGGGACAACTGAAGAAAAACTTTCTTTGCACTTTCTACACAACATATTAGCACATGTAGCTGTAGTGTTCTGAAATTGTATGTGGACCCCGATTCCTAACTTTCTTCTGAGATATTCCATGCTTGCATTTAGCAAAGAAAAGGGTAGGTTTGAATGTTGACAGAGATAGAAAAAGGCAGACGAAACTGGGATTAAGTGATGGCAGAGAATAGTTTTCCAAACTACTTTATCGTGTTAGATAACGAATATACGGGTGGCACTGTAAAACAGCAAAAGGTTTCCTACACGTAGATTTCAAGAGATGCATTTTCAAATGTTTCGCTTTAAAAGATTTCTCCACTCAGTTGTAAAGAACGTTTCCAGTAACATGCATGTTTGTCTTAACTTTTGAGTTTGGTGATGCTTTTCATGACTGAATTCACTTGGCGGGCGTCTCAGTGAAACTGCCCTCCTGGCCCTCTTGTTCTAACTCTCTTGGCACCTGTTCCTAGTTATCAACCAGCAGATACCATCAGTACGCAGGCACAGTTTACAGAGAAACTCGTTCAATTCCGTCTTCGATAAAGCCTGCCTAAACGGAATCCACATTCGCGAAGTTCTATCACGCGAATAGAAAATGACAAATCCCAGGGGAGTGACTGGAAGGTTGGTAGGTCAGCAGCATCTGTAAGGAGCATTGTCTTAGCCTGCTGTCCATCAGTGAGCTCTGAGCGCACTGTGTGGCGGGAAAGCTTAAACACAGGACAAGAAAGGGCCCTTACAGTCTTTATCTCAATTACTGAACGTCCCTAGCTGTGACCTGAGGCATACATGATGAAAGTTCATTGTCACCGCTCAGATTTTCCTAACACCAACTTTTTCTGCTAATAAGATTGAAGTACATGATTTGTGTTTAAAGTTTGAAGAGATTGCAAGAGAGTAAACATATTAGAATTTGCGATTAAGCAAAACACTAGGGTGTTGAAGCAAAACACTAGGGTGTTGAAGCAAAACCCTAGACTCTAAAATTTTTAATTAACTTTTTAAAAAGAAGTCTCTTCAAAAGTTAGAGTTGAGGTCTAATATCTGTACTGCCTTCTTCGGAACACACTCAAATTACAATGGCAAATTCATAACGAAAGCAAGTTTCACCTTTGCTCAACAGGCACCAACTTTCCCCTTGAGTCTAATCTGTAGGTTTGCAGCATGCTGACATAATTTCAGGAGTCTAAGTTTGGAACGATACTGCTACCACAAGCATACAGCACAACCATTCTGCCTCCGAAGGCAGAGGACACAGGGCAAAGCCTCAGCCTGTGGAAGGGCCGCCATGATCGGATTCTGCCTACCACAAGCATACAGCACAACCATTCTGCCTCCGAAGGCAGAGGACACAGGGCAAAGCCTCAGCCTGTGGAAGGGCCGCCATGATCGGATGCTGCCTGAACCTTTCACTCCAATTGAGAACAAATTAAAGGATAATGAAGAAGGATTCTTCTGTTCGCATTTCTTGAGCTACCCCAGTTCACATAATCAAGAGACGACACCCTAAACAAATGATTGTCAAAGCCCAGCATTTACCATGAAAGGAAACAATTGCTATTTGCTGCTGCTTAACAGAACACATGAGTATCACAGGCACAAAATCCTTTTGTTATTTTAATTTGTACCTCCCACCCCACTTTTCTTGTGCATATTATGTGTGTTCTTGAGGAAATGATAAAATTTGGACTTGTAATTGTTTTGATAGGGGAAATTATTTATCAGGAAATGAACTCCAAATTTATTCTGAACAATTTCAGGACTCAAACAGCCTTTTTTCTCTTCTAGAAAAAAATAACACTAAACTAATTTTCTAATGTCTCAAACGAGTCAGGACACAAACGTGTCTGTTTTACTGTTCTTTTCCAGTCACGTCATTTATACTCCCCCTCTTAAACAGCAGTAAGCTGGAAATCCTACAATGTCCGCATCACAGCAGAAACTAGTACATGTCCTCAAATCAAAATCACTGTGGAATGTGACTTTCTGGAAACTTAGAGGTAGAAGTAGCTTTCTGAATTATTCCATTTAAAGTGTAGATGTCTGTCAAAACATCTTCATCAGTGTCAATGGAGAAGAGCTGGCGCAGAAGGCAACCACGACTACAGAATGTGAAAATTCAGGTCGTCGGGAACGATGATAAAAGGGGTGCTCGCTCTCATACCATGAAACATGGGTTTTCTGCCTACAAGTCATATTCTTAATTGTTCAAAGCATTTATTTTGCCTCTTTCTTTTCACGTATTTAGGACAGTGCTGTTTTGGTTTCAGAAGTTTGTGGAGCACGGTACCATTGACTCAGTGCTATCTCCCTCTCAGAACACCTCCCGAGTGTTCTCCTTCTCTCCCTCTCTCTCTCTCCCTCCCTTAATCCCCCCTCCCTCCCTTCTCCCTCTTTCCCCTCCCCTCTTTTCTCCGTTCCCTCCTCTCTCTCTCTCCTCTTCCTCTTTCTCCCCTTCCTCTTTCTCCTCTCTCTCTTTTGTTTTTTAATTCTTCTTTCCTTTCTCCTTTCCTTCTTTCTTCTTTCTTTATTTAGCTTTGTTTTTTGCTGCTGCTGCTGTTCATCATTTGCTACTAAAAACCATGCCTATGTTTAATGTTCTTTTCTTGCATGTTTAACTCCCGGTCAGCACAAAGTCCCTACACTCTTTAGATCCTAGTGGATGGGACAGGTACCATTCTAACAAGCAACAGGATGATAAATTTTTATGAAGCTCAAGGAGAGGATGGTAAGTTACAAGAAAGTTGTTACAACAGACGTGTGATAAAGAAAGTTGTGTTTGATAAAATACGAGATCAGAAGCCTGAAAAACTCGAGAAGTAAAAGCCAGAAGAAGTTCCACAGGGCTGACGAAATGGTTTGAAAAGCAGGCATATTCGGGGTGATAATAATGAGGGGGACGCCATTGTGAGTGATGTGCCCTGAGACAGAGGCCGAGAAGGTATCAGACTTCAGCCAGTGACGCAGATTGGTAAAGGCTTCAGGAATTGCTGCAGCAACATTTGCAGGTATTGCTAGGTCAGTCTCTCACAGGGGCGCTCACTCACCAACCTTCGGTCCATGAAAACAGGCTAAGTGGCTATGCCCAGTTGGGTTGAGCATCTACGAAGCTGTCTGCCAGCCATTTGAGTTTGTTTTTGAGCATCTACTCATACCTTGGATACCATTATAAAAGCTGTATGAATGCAAATATTTCCTAGAATCTGCTCAGCATATCTGAATATTAGATCCACCACCAAGAAGCAGGACAGTTTCACAAGCCGAGAAATTCTAGTATGATCTCAAATCCAGTAACCCCTGGAATAATAATTGCCAAGGCTAAAACAGGCACTTCAGCTTAGCTTGGCCAACGAAAAGCTATTGGACAGAATACATTGCTCAAAGTTCCACTGTAAATCGGTAAGACAAAATTTTCTAGGTTTATGGTAGATGGAAATGGTTTTGCAAATAACTTATGTTCCACAGTTTACAATGGAGTTACTTGCTCATGGACCATGTTCAAAAAAATGAATTTATGGGAATGCTTGGAGGAAGGAAAGGCAGTGGTGAATAATATAAAAAAACTAAAAATATTGACTATATTTGACATAGTTACTTTTATATACAATGCATACAATATATAGGAAGCCTCTTAGCTTATTGCATGCATATTGAAAATGTATTTAGTTTATAAGCCTGCCCCTCCAAGCACCTCAGCTTAACACAGTGCTTTGTTTGGACCAATGCACAGCTCATCCTCTTCATCTGATGGCTATTTCCGGGAGCTCCAGCCACTACCAGCGCCATGAGCATCCTGCCACAGGTCACTAGGCTGAGAAATGCAAAATCGGTCACGATCTCAAGCACACTTCTACTCAACGGGCGCTGCTTTTGTAAGACTTCCTGACGAATTGTTGAACTTCAACTATAATCATTATAAAGCAATTTAAATCAGCAAATGCACCCACAACAAGAAAAAGGAGGAGTTTGTGTTCATAGTGGCCATGAAACTTGCTTCAAACCCAGAGAACTTCCTCCAGTCTAGTCAAGAGAGCCTGCTCCCATCTCGCATGGGATACTTCAGAACCCCAGGATCTGCCTCACGTCACGCACACCCTACGGGATGCCACATAAGCCAGACTGGCATGTCCCTAGCGCACCCCACAGAGGGCCCCTGCAAGGCTCTTCCTATCCGTGAGCCAATGCCTTCACCAGATCCCATTTGAAGATACCTTCCGCCCTGCTTCCTTTTCACTTACCCTTGTGAGGTCTCATCATCCCCGTGACCCTGGCAGTGGCTTTGGGTGTTGGCTGAGGAGAGAGCAGCGGCAGTTAGGAGGTGATTTCCTGTAAAGCAAGCAATTAAAACAGCTCGGTTCAGGTCACCGTATACTCAAACTGAGAAGTCATCGGGGGGACAAGTCAGGCTGATGAACTTTTTTGCACCTGCAGTGGAACCTCTGACTGGGTCCCTTCCAAGGCACTTCTCAAACCCTATTTTCCAATTACAAATCTTTTCTGAGAGCCTGCTTTCTGTCCATTACACCCAGGAATCGCTACTTGTGCCGCTCACAACAGAACGGACATTTAGTGAAGGGATGGTTTTAACTATGAAAGATAACGGATGTTTTTTGGCCGGGAGACTTCAAACATACCCTGGACTAGGAAACGGTGGGGACATTCTTTGGCTCTTACTTGTGCTTGCTAATTAGATGAAGGAGAAGGGAGGGTATCATTTATCTTACTCAGATGAGGAAACAACGCTGAGCTTAGCAAGTTAGAAAACACTGTTCAGTTTCAAAATTCTAAGTGCCAAACTTATTGACCGTCAGGATTTGGGGCACTTAGTTTAGGTTTTCAGTCCTTTGTAGAATCACACTAAAATCTAAACAAATCATCTTAGGCTTCAACACCCTGCCTATTGAGGATGGTAGTCCAGAGAAAAGAGGAATGGGTTTGGATTTGTCAGGACAGGAGCACTAACGCAGGTCTATTGCAGGGGATTCAATGGCTAAGGAAAACGTGGTATATTTACATAGTGGAGTACTACACAGCAGAAAAAATAATGACATCTTGAATTTTGCAGGCAAATGGATGGAGCTAGAAAACATCATTTTGAGTGAGGTAACCCAGACCCAGAAAGACAATTATCTCATGGACTCACTCATAAGTGGTTTTTTTAAACATAAAGCAAAGAAAAACAGCCTACAAATCACAATCCCAGAGAACCTAAACAACAATGAGGATCCTAAAATCTAATCTACATAGATCTAATCTACAGGGGAAGTAGAAAAACACAAGATCTCCTGAGTAAATCGGGAGCATGGGGACCTTGGGAGAGGGTTGAATGGGAGGGGAGAGGCAGGGAGGGGAGCAGAGAAAAATGTAGAGCTCAATAAAAGTCAATAAAATTTTTTTAAGAATCCAGAAAATTGTCTGTGCCACTTGTTAAAAAGTTCTATCTAGTCAGACTGGATGAAGACATGCCCACTCCCACCTTCAGCTTTATATATGGTACATTTGTACACAGGATTCCAGAAGACCAAGTTACAAACAAGCATTTGAAACAAAACCTGATCTGCTAGAGATAGCTAGCAGCCACTGTATCTAGCAAGTTCAGTGCTTTTTGACTTGTTTGTACTTGTGGGTACATTTTCAAATGTAGATTTTGAATGTATCTCTAGCCTTATTTTCATGAGTCCCACAAGAAATAACAGTTTGACTGGTATCAGTTCAAAACTTCTCTAGGAGTTGTCTTTTATTCTCTTAGGAAAAAATAAATTGAAGTAGGTCTAAGCCTATCTTATGCCTGACACAAATCCCACACCGAGAGGTGGACACTTCCAGATCTTTGAGTATTCTTTGCAATGTCAGCCTTATTTATGTTCCTTTCTGAATTGACGTTAAAAACTCCCCACTTAGTTCACCATGAACTGAACCACCGCATCTGGAAACAGTCCTGCGAGTTTTTAACGTTTAGTACTTTATTCTTAGCTATAATTATCTGTTTCCTGAACTTCCCAGGCACGAAGCAAAAACAGATCCCTACTCACGACAGACAAGGGCACTGAGGACCGACCAAGTCCATCGAGGCAAACCAGTGAGCTTATCAGACTTACTTACGGGAGAGGACATGTCGGTTTGCGTAAAGGAGCATGGGTGACCCCGAAGCACCCCAACTACACTAAAAGGCTCCACCTTTTGGCCCAGAAACTGGGCACAAGGCTCAAGTGCTCCCCTCCACTCTTTATTGATAGTACACCCTCTCTGTATGCCCATGCTAAAATTGTTATTCAAACCCATATAATGAAAATCTGTACATCGTTTCTGTTTCTGTTTAGATGGTATGCTGGCAAACAGAATCATATATTAAACACACAAAACAAAGAAGAAAAGGGTTGTGGTTCAGTTTGACCATAATAAAATGTTAAACCAAAGTATTCTTCTAATCTCTTTGTTTCAAACAAAGAGAGATTTAGTTTTCAAACAGGAAATAAAGTCCTTTTCCCAGCGTGGTGGTTAAAGACAACGGCTAATTAAAAACTATAATAATAACAACAGTAAAAGTAGAACCAGATAAACACACTGACTTATTTCTATCCCAGCTCACAGCTACTCCATCTTAGTGTGGGAAGATAATATGAGCATACATCCCCCTGAATTTCTCTTCATCACTGGCCGAGTGAATGGGAACAGAAGCCCTCTTGCCTGCTCTTCCCGCTGGCCTGCTCAGATCCAAATTCATGTAGAATACTAGGTAGGGCAGAGAGTGGGTGGCTTGCCAGTCACGTTTTACTATGGAAACAGTAGATGTTGCCACATTTTTTTGGCCACTCCTGACAGTGCTGTGAGGAATTAAACAATGACATCAACGGACCACAGTTAGACTAGGGAGACCTGCTCACCATCCTCCAGAAGGCGGCAGGCAGAGATGCCCTAAGCACCGCTCAAGGCCTGAGAGAGCTGGAGGCTCTGGCCGGTAGACCAGCATTTACAGGGCTTTTGTTTTTTCTTTAAGTCACCAGGCCATATGCTGCCAGGCCTTTATGCAAATAGATAAAATTATAAATAATAAAAAAGAACCAACTGTTTTAGTGGTCAGCTGTTTTCTGTCCTTGCTGCCATCCATGTGAGAGGCCAGTTAATGAACGAGGGATCTTGGACTTCCAGGACACCAACCTAAAGGGATAAATGCTTCAAAAGCCAAGCCTCATTCACAGCATGCTAAACCTCTGCCCTGGAGTCCAACCATGCCAAGTGTCTATTTGGCTGGGAAGCAAAGATCCCGGCCCTCCAGCTGGCCTGGACACGGGGCACGAGGCTCAAACGCTCCCTGCAGCTGAGGCCCATTGTCCACTGATGTGGGAAGAGAGAAGAGGTTAAGTTTCATTTAGGCAGGGTTAAGTTGAGGCGCATGGGTTTATCAGATGCATGCATTTCGAATAATCGTCTTTAGAAACCGAAAGGATTAGCCAATGCCATTTCCAGTTCTAAAACTACAAGAAAATTAGCAATTATGGACTTTTTAGAAATCTCTAACTTTTTAGTAGCAAACTCTGCAAGAAAATCTCTCCAACCAGACTCTAAACCCTTTCCTGAAACTCTCGCATTTAAAACTAAAATGTTGTTAAACTTTTGAATAATTTCTGCTATCTCTCTCCTTATTACCACGTCTCCCAGTCTGTACAAATGGAGAGTTTCACACCCTTGATAGAATTCACACATTTGTTTCCCATTTTAAAGCAGTAAACCTCCAACCGAAGGGGGGGGGGAAGCAGACCAACTGAATTCCTATCTATGTGTGTCTATTTAAAATAGAGCCATTCTAGAGATGTTATGCTAACGTTCATTTACACCTCTATCGGGTCACTTTGAGACAATAATTTACACCTTTTAAAAGATGCTCCAAAGCCAGTTGGAGTCAATTAGTGTGCAACATGTTGCAGTTCGAGAATTGTCAAAATAAAGGGATCACAGAAATGCATTCAGGTGCACGTGTGTCTCCTGCAGCAAAGAGCGGGTATGCCTAGGAGAACCCCGGCCTGCAGAAGCCAAGACAGACAAATGTCTTGCAGGCATGCAGTAGCCATGTGTTCTCTACCCTGTCCACTGCACCATGCCACCAGACCTTGGTGTCTTCTCAGGTTTGACTTGCTCTACTGGCTGACTGTCATCTAACCAGGAAGGTCACCTGAGCTTTGCTGTTGCCAAGAATGGTGACTAAGTCCGCCAGGCACGTACCATCATAGGTGATTAGAACTTAGCCCTCACCGGTTCCTCATTCACACGCCCCACCAAAATGATTTCAATGAGGAAAATCTGTTAGTACATAGAGGAAACTAACATTCCCAAGGAAAACTAATCCACACTGGGGATAAAGGAGGAGCAGAATAAATTTCCAGGAAACTGTCTTAGAGACCCCCACAACTGGAAGTAGTGTCTTCCACTGTTGATCCTGTTTTCCCCATCGACTGAAAACTTCTCCCAGTGTCCAAGGGTTTGCTGGGCTGGGAAAGGGGGCTCCTCCATGACACCTGCTGCATATGGTCTTACAACAGAATGGCCTGACTCTCTAGTTCAGAGTTGAGAAAACTGACTGCAACTCGAGTGGATGTGAAAGTCAGAAGTATTATCATAGTTCCCAAGGATAAGACAAAAATTTCAGACATTTTTATGTTATGGGAAACCAAGCAAGCCAGGCGTGGGAGACCAGACAGACAGTGATCTCCTGTGTCATGGGGGCACTTCAAAGTCTAGTACTTTTGACACGCGGAACTTTTAAAAGGGATAAAAATCCTTCTGTTACAGGGCAATGCATGTCAGTAATAGGCAAGTTTATTTACATGGTGTAAACTAGATACTTCTGTCTACTCAAGTACAATAGTACTCACACATGGACACATGAGTGTTGTGTGACGTTTTCCCCTTTTGACATTTGAGGGGGCCACCACCCAGCTCCCAAATAAAATCACACACAGAGGCTTATTCTTAGTAATGAATGCCTGGCCTTAGCTTGCTTTTTTCTTGCCAGCTATTCTTAAATTATCCCGACTACCTGTTGACTCTGGGCTTTTATCTTTCTGTATACCTTTCTTTACTTCTTTCTCTGTGGCTTGCTGTCTAGCTGGGTGGCTGGCCCCTGACACCTTCCTCTCCTTGTTCTCACCTTTTCGTCCTCATTTTTCCTTCTAGTTATACTCTCTGCATGCCGGCCCCGCTATCCTTGCTCCTGCCTTGCTATTAGACATTCAACTCTTTATTAGCCCATCAGGTGTTTTAGACAGGCAAGGAATCACAGCTGCAGTTAAAGACATGCGGCGTAAACAAAAGCAACACACCTGAAAATATTTCCCAACACGTGAGTAACCATGCACACCCACGCGCACAAAGAACAGCTGCTTGAGAAGTCAGGAATTGTCTCAGATATGTGAACCTGATACCATTCTTGTGAAAAGCACAGACTCATTGACTTATGAAACAGTCCTAGATTCACAGTCTTCACCCAGCCAAACTGAGCCCTTAGAAACCATTCGACATTGTTGCCTCTTTCGTGTGTGTGATGGAACTGAAGTCTGAGTGGATCGCATGGCTTATCTGATCTACCACAGCTCAGTAGGCAAACAGTCATCACCACTGAGAGGCAACAAACATTGAATACATCAATCTGCTTTCTAACTCATGGTAGAAATGAGTTAGAAACGCCACAAGGAAGGCTCTCAGCCCACTTCAGCAGGGAAGTAAATGTAAATAATGGCCTATTTAATGAGACGGCTCAAAACGCTACATGGTATTCTTACGGAATCCCTGCCTTCAAGTTCCCACTCTCAAAATATAGTTTTTCCTTTCCAGAGTCAAGAAAATTCTATCCCCGGGGTACTATACATATATGCACATGTGTAGAAAAATTGGTAACCATGCTTTGGACATTACAAGATGGATCACCGTGGCAGAAATCTATACGACTAGGCTCTATATTTAATTAGCCACACTAGAGAGATTAAAAACCACAAATACCTGTAAAGCACTGTGACTGTTTCCGTAATCCAATTTGTTCTTCAGATAAATTAGAATGGTGTGAGTAGAAAAGCCATTATAACTCTTTTAGGGATAAAAAATAGGTTTAGAAAACGTGAGCGGCCTTGTCTAAGGTGACAAAGACAGCACCAACGGCAAATGAAATCCTCACTTCTCATCTCAGCCTGTGTGTTTTCTCATGAGCGTCTGACCCTCCACACAGAGTCAGAGTCATCGGGTTCTTAAGCTACTGACGCGATCAGGGAAACCATGAAGAAAAAACCTCATTCATTGCGCTTTAGAATTCATCATATAACTGTAAACATGACCGTGTTCACACACACACACACACACACACACACACACACACACACACACACACACGGAGATGATTAACTTACACAAGGAATGAAAGAAGCATGTCCCTCTGTAGCTGGTCTTTCTGCACAGTGTCTCCCTTTCAAAACGTTACCTCAGTATATTCCCAGCCCTTTCAGCTTCCGGTGTTGGACACTGGCTGGCTGGCTTAGCTGGTGTGCGATATTACTATAACTATGGAAAGGTGTGTTACATTTGTTTACGTTGTGGAATATTACTGTAACTATGGAAAGGTGTGTTACGTTTGTTTACGTTGTGGAATATTTAACTATGTAAAGGAGTATTACATTTGTTTATGCTGCGTTTGTTTAACTAGGCAAAGATGTGTTGCTGCTTTACTTTGCCTGCCTATTAGACACCTGATTGGTCTAATAAGAAACCGAATGACCAGTGTCCCTGCAGTACGGTAGGCAGGGCTGGCAGGCAGCGAGGATAAGTAGTGGAGGGATGCTAGACTTGGGGAGGAAGAGAGGAGTAGAGAGAATGAGCGAGAAAGAGAGGAAGACGCCCAGGGCCAACCTGGCAGGTATCAGCCAGGCAGACACAGAGTAGGACATGCAGAATGAAAGGTAATAGCCCCGAAGCAAAACACAGATGAAGAGAAACTAATATAAGTCATAAGAGCTAGCAAGAAATGAGCCTAAACTAAGGCCGAGTATTCAGAACAAACACCACATCTCCCTGTCATGATATGAAAGCCGGTGAGTGGCCCCAAGTGTGACGAAAAACCTGCCACACTTCTTTTCTTGCTTCCTACGGATACTCCAAAGAAGCCCACGTGCGTAGTTACAACAGAACAATTTGCTTCAGGTGGAAATCTAAGTGTAATGTATTTAAAGTATTACAGATACCCAGAGGCAACAGGAGATAGGCAGATGCCCTGGGCATCCAAACCCTTTCATTAACCAGAAAATTTGCACTACTGTGGAAAAGAAGTTCATGACTTCTAGCTAACATCACTAATAGGTGAGGTCGGCTCAGCTCAAGTCCTGAGTGCAAAGGACGTTACCCTGGGATTGCCCATGACTTCTCATAGACTTGTATACAAGCTCCGCTCTACTCCGTTAAGCCAGATGGTTCAGAAGCCTTCATAACCCTGACTTCTAGACGAAGCATGGATAAATGATCAGGCTGACAGACCCCATTATTTTTATACTCAACAGTATCATACTAAGTTAACAGGCAGAGACCCTGTGTGCTGCCACACAGTTCCCACTGATAAGCATTCATGAAATCCCACTCCCACGTCCTTGCCTTCCTTGGGCTGGACTCCAGTGACCAGTCACTGGCCCGCCATTCCATCAGCCTTCGGGTTCTTGTTTGTTTTTCCCTAACTGGGAAAGTTATTTCTAGCCATTCTCACTGGTGTGCTCTGATGTGCTGGGAAAGAAGCTGGAAGAAAAAGGAAATATTAGCAGGAAGGGGACAAGACACAGAGCTGACACCCTGCATGCCCAAGGATGCTCAGTGTGTGTAGGAGGAAGTACCATGTTGGCGGATGGTGGAATAGGAATCTTCACTCTACCCTGTGTTTTCAGAAGGGCTGTTGTAGGTTATCACACACCGATGGTAAGGCAGGTACCCTTTAGGGAAGAACCAAGAACATTCTTCCTTGGACTCTGCATTCTAATTCATTGATTTATACATTCTCACATTGATACACTGAAAAATAATCAAGCTTATAACTTCCCTTGTCAGTAGTGTTTAGTCCTGACAGGTACAGTGCAACTTGCACTACTGAAATCACAACTGAAAGCAGCTGTTTACACTAAGCAACTGGTAAACAAAGCCTCCAGAACAATGTCCCGTATTGGGACAGACTCCCAGGAGAGCAGGTTTCCAGATGTCTGATGCTATCAGTTTTGGGAAGAAATCATAAAGACATAAACGGCTGTGGCGATTTGCAACCTAAATACAGAATTTGGCAGTTTGGTTAATTTGAATAGTTGTAAGGCAAAAATTTTTTTCCTACAAAACTAGAAATAACAATAAAAGAAAATCTTGTCTCTATAATATGTGGGCGCCTGGTCTCCCTTATTCCTGGGGTGCATTGGCGGGGACAGTTTGTTATCAGTTAACTAAGCTTCCTGTGTGTTTCCGTACTATCCCTGCCCCACCTGGTGATTTAGCTACAGGCAATCTTCTCCATTGTTAATATGGTAATTTCCCACCTTCCTGGGCGGAGAGATCTTTGTGCTGCAGTTAGGTAGAAAAGGGCTTCCCCAAGTCTGAATAAACGGCATTCGCTTGATCTCCTATCGAATGACCCTGGTCTCTGTCTCTTGTGTTCAATCTCCAGGCCCTTGCCCGGACTCGCATTCGGTACAGCTGCGCGCGAACTGTACCGAGGGTGTAACACCAAAACCGGGTGTTACAATAATACTTGATAATGATTTATTTCTAGGACAGTTACTAAACCATTGTATAAGAGGTCATTTTCTGTCGCTGTGTAGAAAAAGTTCATCCCAAATTGTGGTCTGTCTAAATTATACCAAAGTAGTTTTTTTTTTTTTTTTAAAAATGGCATTTTGAAAATGCCATTCTACTAATTAGATAACTCAGCTTGCAATTGTGTGGACCCTGCTCCAGATAGCAAGTGTTTCTTGCAAATCTCATTGTGGCCCCACCTCCTTCTCCAGTTTCCTGTGATGCTGATTTACAAATAGATCAATTCTGGGTCTGTCAACAGACGCTCCACGCCTAGACCAGCACCAGCTTTGTGTGCCCAGTGTGGGCCATTGCTGCTGAAATCATCCGAGGGTTCCCTCTGATCCATTTAAGGCGACTGCCCAAGACACCGCTCTAGGCTCTGTCTTGCTGATTAACTCTGTCGTTTACTGGAAAGCCACAGGCTTCTCCCTGTCAACTCGGGTTTGTATACAGATAAGTCATGTGTTGAAAGCACATGGAATGCCACCCTAGCAGATGTCCAGAACATGGAAAATATAGAGGTCAGTTTTTAAAAGCATCTGGGGAATGAAGTCATTTACTGAGCCTGTCTTAGGGGCCTACTGAGGAACGCAAACTTCCTTTGTTTGCAGAGCTGACTGAGTTTGTCAGAACCGGACTCCCAAATTATTTCAAATGTATCACTAGAAGAATCCCCATGTGGAGGGCTGACCTCATAAGACAGCAGAAACGGCTTGACATAGTGACATAAAAAGATTCATTTGAGGTCGCCAGTGGCTCAAGATTGCCTTTTACTGACTTAGAGAATAACGGTGCATTCAGCAAATCCTTATTATGCAGCAAGGATGGGGGCCACAGGCAAGCTTCATTTTACATATTAGGGCTGGCCTCTGGTTATAAAGAGGAAACTGTGTAAATTAAGATGTAAACATTTTCCCCACATTAACACTCCTGAAGCAAGATTACTGGTCCTGATCATCTGTAATGCTCATATTCTCCTCTTCCCTTTAAGTTCTCATGAATTAGATGTGCTTGGGAAAAATCAGTCTACATAAGAATATTGTACTTTGATATGCATCTTCCTATGGACTTTCATTATTATTGTAAAATTAAAAAAAAAGACTCTGTTTCTCCATTTAAAGATCACCTGGAAAATGCTAACGCTGGCCTTCTCCTGCCTGAGATAAGAAATTCCAGCCTCCGGCTGGGGTATCACCACTGCTACCAATTGCTGCTTCTCTCTTTACCCTGCACTGCTTTCTGTTCTCCCAGCTTTGACTTTCAGCCTGCCAGGGTCTACCAGCTCCTTCTCCGCCTGCAACGCACCAGCCCACTGCCTTCTTCCCCTGATGTTGTTTTGTAGAAATATTCCCAGTTAGATCCCCAAACCTTGTTGCTGAGTCAGATTTTAGGTTCTTTAACTTACCTAGATCTACCTTTGTTCCCCTTTTAATGAAATTTGGCGATTCCCATTTGC
This sequence comes from Alexandromys fortis, assembly GCF_014885135.2. Taxonomy (NCBI): domain Eukaryota; kingdom Metazoa; phylum Chordata; class Mammalia; order Rodentia; family Cricetidae; genus Alexandromys; species Alexandromys fortis. The sequence continues at coordinate 4,740,858 of NW_026067898.1, forward strand.
GTGTGCGCGTGCCTGCGTGCGTGCGTGCGTGCATGCGCGCGCGTGCGTGATGTCCACCAAGCACTCCGTGTTCCTCCAGTACTTTGAGTCACTTGAATACCTTGTTACCGTACAGCTGCTGCCCAGTGAAGCTGCATGGGATGGGTCATTAAGCTTCTCAGTGGTGCTCCAGGTCTTCAGATCAGTCCAATAGGGATATGGTGTCCACTCGCTCTAAATTCCTCTAGGTCAGGCACCATGCACCGTTTTCCCAAGTTTCTATCTCCAATGACGCTCAGACTGCTGAGCATATCACAACACTCGATAAATGCTTCTTAAGTGATTGGCTGGATGAATCAATAGGTTACCGCTGTGCCCCGGCATTCAGAGATGTCTACTTCAAGAGACTATTTCTAGGCCTCCACACTCAGTTTTTGTTCTTAACTGAGTTGAAGACAGATAACACATTATATTTTATCTCCCCAAAGAATCATACGTGCCCTGTGTCCACAGGAAATGGACACTGAATATAAATAGTAAATAAAAACTAATAAGTAAACGAGTTGATTTAAATAAGTCACTAGAAGAAGAGATGTATCAGGGATAGTTTGTAGGTGGGATATCAAGAAAACCGGCCATGTTTTTGGGTGGAAAACCTCAAGTCCAGTGAAGGAAGATGGAAAGGATGGGAGTATTCAAATGAGCAACCAGGAAAAATGGCCTTTTGTAGACACAGACACTGTCTAATGAGAAAAGTGCTTCGGTTAGTTGAAATGCCAAGCCAGTGGTTGATATGCTTGGGAATAAAACCAAGCATTATCACAGGGGTAGGCAGATGGCACATTTTCCCTTAATTCAAAGCTTCACTTTTGTAAATAACAATGGAAATTGAACAACTGGCACATTCCAGGCTTTGCAGACTCCATTAAGAGTTCTCAGGAAACAAACCTTCTCAGCCATGTCTGCCTTTGGAACATGTAATTCCGTGCTAGCCTGCAGGGCTCTTGAGCCAGAGTTTTCAACTACGTGGCTAGATCTGTTCCCACGCAGGCTGTAGCCAGGGGCAGAGACCTTAGCTATGTATGTGCTAAGTGTACAGGGATGCCTGTTAAGTAAGGAGCAGAACTTGGGCAGCAAACAACCCTGGTCCTGATCTGGCTCTGGAATGGAGGAGAGAAGAGTAGGGATGGGCCGGCAAACAGAAGTCGGGGCACGGCACATGAATGGACTCTCAGAGTAGAGATGGGAAGCCATAGACAACAGCTATGGATTTCTTTCTTTCTGGCGTTTTCTTTGTTTTGCCCCACTATATTTATAGAAGGAGAATCAGCTTTCGGTTCTGTCACGGCTGGCTCTTGAGAAGACTATCATGGGAAGAGGTGGAAACCGCGCTGTTTCTGAAGCTTTCATAGCCATTTCTCCAAGTATTGTCTACCACCAGATTATTATAAGTAAGCTAGATGAAAATAATTTATCAATAGAGGCAATAAGCTTCTGCCTTTTGACTATATTATATTTGGCAGGAAAGTAACAAAGGCATACCTCGTCTATTTACATATAGTCATACACATATGAATGGTAGAGTAACCATACAGTTTGAAAAAGATGGTCGATATGACGATATTAGGCTCGCATTTTAATCTATTAACTACCTACCTATTATATAATTACTGAAAGGATTATGTTTTGATTTTTGTCTGAAGCATGAATTCTTGCAGGAACATAAGAACTTCTTATATGTAGAGTATTTAAAACAGAATGAAATTAGCAGTCTGTAACTTAAAATTATACATAACATTTAGCTTCATTTAAAATTAAAGCAGTAGAAGGAACAGATTTTCATGGCATTTCCATTATGCAGAGAGGTAAACAACAAATAAATATGCCACACATGAATATGAAATTCGCAGCGCGGTAATTGCTGTACTTGGTTGGCATGTACAATATTAAATTCTCAAATAAACACTTACTTAACCTCATTCTCACACACGCCTATTGCATTTGTCAGAGGCAGAACCACCTGAAACATTCACACTAACACAACATCCCCCAATGAGGTACAAAGTCGACAGGAACCACTGCGGTTCCCCAGAAATTTCAGAAGTATGTCTCCACCAGCTTCAATATGGCCAGGACTTCTAAGAACCAGGGGCAGGAGTGGAAGTCAGTTTGAAAAATGCAGCTCTCCTGTGATTGTTTTGCCTGTCCCACCATCCTTAACTCTTTTGCTGAGGTTCAAAAGCCTTAGGCAAATGATCAGCCTTACCGCCTTACCAGGAACCTCAGCCTTCCTGCGGAGACCACACCCCAGCTCTCTCTTTCTCTGGCACGCATTTTATCACATTTGTGCTGAAAACTGTTAAGCCCCCCATTTTCTGCAGAGAGCAGAAACGCTTTTATATGCTTTCAATAATAGCTAACGTCTATCCTGTACTCTGGCCCTAAACTTGCCCTAAATTTAACCCTATGCGATGGTTCTCTGTTTTACTCACAGCCTCAAACTGACTCATTTATGAAGAGGCCTCTGCTAACCCTGGAGTTTTTCAGCAGGCAAGGGTTAAAAGGTCAACCATGGTGTCATTTCTGTCTTTATGAGTAGACAACTGGCCAAATTCAGTTATGTGGAGGTAGCAGGCTAAAGATGTCATCATTTTCCGAAATGTGACCAAAGGTAAGGTTTAGAAGAGTGTATGCGTCTCTCAGCAGGGGACATGAGTGACTTCTTTAGAGGCTAGGAACCAGAACACAAATTAGTTAAACTCAATTTTAAAATAGAAGCCAAAGAAGTATGAAACCCAAAGAAAGGAACTGTGTTGTTCCCCATAAATACCTTTAGAATCCATCCATTTTCATTGTCCTGGTGATGAAATTAATACGTCTTTGTTGATCGAAACTTAAATTTGACTCGATGGGTAAATCCAAGCCTGAGGCTTTTATGCCATTATCGGAGGCTCTGTCAGTGAGTGCTTTAACCTAATTGCATTTGATGCAGCAAATCAAGAAAACCACTGCTGGTTATGACCTCTGCCAAGAGCACTCACGAGCTAGACAAATGGAGCTTAAGATGTTATTAGTTGTTCGTCGCAGAGTTCCAGATACAGCCCGACAGGAGGCTGCTGCCTGATGTGGGCATGCACCCTCCAGATGGTACTCTGCACTGGCTTGTGGCAAGGCTCTCGGGGATGCTGGCACATTCTCTCTGTCAAAATGAAAGTTTTCCAATTACAAGGAGATAATGCGAGGAGATGCAAACTTAATCTCTTGAACAAAAGGTTGCGAGCTGTGTAGCAGCCATTTCGGGGGCGGGGGAGGATTTCACTAGAGTCCAATTGATTTAAACATTGCAGATCACAACACGGGCTGTCTTTCCTAAGAAAACCGAGACCCAGCGACAGTGGACCCTACTTCGTGGGGCAGGGTGCTAGTGGGCTCATCATCTTAGGGACTGCTTCTCTTAACTCAGCGCTCTACTCCTGAATTCTAGTCAGTGATTACCTTTGTCTTCTCTTATGTGTGAAGGAGTAACAGGAAGCCATTTCCTTTTACTTAAATAGCAAAAGTCTTACATGAAGGCTTCCAGGTGTAACCGTGTAATACCGCTACAAGATAGCAGATCGTAGAGTTTCATCAAGACATATTAAGTGGTAAGAAAGGATCATTTTTATCAAAACCCTTCAGACAATTAAAATGACGGTCTTTTTTTTTTTTTTTTTCTAAGTCAGGCAACCCTGATACAAGCGGGGTGATAAAGCCTCAACACTTGCTCCCGAATAACTGACTCGTTGAAGAAATAAGCCCAAACTTGAGTGTAAGGATACCTCTCAGGAAGACGTGCACTTGACAATTGACAGGAACAAGCTGTCACAAAACAAGAAGGCATCATATACCTGTCCCCACAGCCAAACAGGGACACTGCCAAACAGGAGAATGAATGTGCCACCTCTGCACAGAACATTCACGGTGTGTGTTGGGGATATGTGCTAAAAGCCCGGGCCTGTGCTGAATGCATTGAGCTGATTTCCAAAAGTTAAAATGCTTATTTTATCATGTAGTTCTAATATAAGCAGGACCCTTCAACACTGTTAGATTCCTTTCTTCTGTGATTTAAAAAGAATTTACCAATACAAACTTTCACAGCACAAATTTCATATATTCTCATAGAGAAAACACATATCCCTAAAAATTAAGGCAATTTGGATGCAGAAAAATACTCCTATAATAAATTCCAAAATATTAAAAGCTACATTTTAGACATTGAGATGATGGATTAAACATATTTGTACAAATCTCTGAACTGCAGCTGATCAGGCAAACATAGCAAGTAGCTGCCTTCTGTCATTTTAGGGAATAGCTACAGAATGGCCACTTCTTCACTGAAATTCAGTCAACTAAATAAAGCAGGATTGTAAATTCTAAGTAGTCTCAGCTGCAACATTACAGAGCCTGTAAATCAGTCAAGAATGTAAGCAAGCCCTCCAACTCACTCAGGAAATTTAACAGCTTCCCACTGAAGAGTTAATATATGCAGGCAATGAGCGTTTTCAAAAAGTCTCCCCATCAGCATCAACTGGTCCACAGCAGCTGCCATGGAACTCAACCTCCGTGTTATGTTGGCTCAACTACTAAGCAGCGATCACAATGATGTCCCTTAGGAGGCATTTAAGGGCCCAAGTGTACAGCAATTTAAAAACTAAGCAGGAAATCAAAACTAATACCTAGTCTGTTTACCAAATATCTCTCCCTGTGTGCTCGTACCACCATCTAGTGGCTGCATGGGTCTCAGGCTGATCGTTAATAGGAAAGGGATCCGGAGGAGGAGGAAGAGAGCGAGAAATGAAAAAGAAAACTGGGAGAGAAAAGAAGAAAGCAAAAACCCCAAAATGCAGGTGTATATAATTTCCAGATCTTAAAGTCTAACTCATAAAACACACAGGGTCTTGCCAATTAAAACTAAGACATTATATAAAACCGTTTGCTTTGTGTATTTATCTAGATATGAAAATTCCATAGTTGATATAACAGATGCCTTATATTTAAAAATACAGCTGAATTTCTAAGGACTTGTCCCACAACATAAAACCTGCAGGAATGTTTGCCTGTGCATCTACCGATATGAATACAAGATCATGTGACTGTTAGTAGACTCTTTGCATAAAGTATGGTACTTTATATCCTTAAAGGAAAGCATGAAGTCAATCTTTATGGTTACAATAGAACCATCTCTGTTGTATTTAGTTAGGAGAGAAAGAAACTATATTTTACCACTTCCATAAAGCATATGTATTTTTTTACATGTGTGCAGTGGCAGAAAAAAACTCCTTACACAGGAGAGACCTAAATGATTTGGAAGTCAAAGATGAAAGGAGATATGCTGTAGCTTCAGTTATATTCATGCAGTGTATATTCCAAACTATATGAATCTTAAATTTAGAAGGTTTCATGTAACTAGAGCTATTTCCAGGACAGCTAAGGTTGTTACACAGGGAAACCCTGTCTCAAGTGCCCCCCCACCCCAGCAATGCAAAAATGAAAGAAAGAAAGAAAGAAAGAAAGAAAGAAAGAAAGAAAGAAAGAAACTCCACATGTGTGGGTTTTAAATTAATAAAACCATCCCTGACATTTTCACATAAAAAGCATTTCACATATGGAGTATTTTATATACGTGTACATTTATCAAAAATGGCAAAGATTGAAGCTTCACTTTTTCTATATATTAAGAAAGGAAAGGTCTGGAGAGAGGGCTGGACAGTTAAAGAGTGCTTGCTGTTCTGGCAGAGCACCTGGATCCACTTCCCAGCACCCACACGGAAAGCAGCCAACAACCAGGACCTCCAGTTCCCGGAGAACCGATGCCCTCTTCGGGTCTCTGCAAGTACCAGACATGCATGCGGCACACATACATACATGTAGGCAAACCCTCATATACATAAAACAAATAACATTAATAAAAATAAAGACATTCAGTATTTCGGAGGGGGAAAGATTACTTGTAAATGAAATAAAAATCAAGTGATGGAAATTTGAAACTCTTTTACCATCAGTTTTGATGTGTAGACCAGAGGCAGGCAGAGGTACATTCTTATGCGGAGATTCCAGATGTTGGTGGCCTCTAGTTCCTGTCTGAAATGTATGGAACTGGGAAGGAAAGGACACGGGGACAGCTTGAGTTGGCAAGCAGGTGACTAACAGCAGAACTGGACTCAGTGAGTTAAAAAGAAGCCATGGAGAGGAGACCTGTTTGGGCCTCGAAAGGTACAGGGGAGTTGGAGCAGGGTGTGGGGTGGAAACGATTAAACTGCTTTGTAAACAGGCACTGGAAGGCCGGCACCATGGTTAAGAGCACTGGCCGCACTCTCGGAACTTGGGTTCAGTTCCCGGCACCCACGTGGCAGCTCACAACCATGGGTCATGTGAGTTCCAGGGGATCCAACATTCCTTTCTGACCTCAAGGGTACAAGGTACACATGAAGTACACATACCTACAGGCAAAACACTCACCCACAAAAACCAAAGAAATATAAAATAGCAATGTTAATAAGCAGAAAGGGCGGGATCTGTTTTGAGGCAGAAGAAGCGGAGAGAGTATACAAGGAAAAGTGTTCAATGGTGCAGGAAGGGGACCAAGACAATGCAGTTTGTCTTTCATGAAAGACTTCAGCGCAGATCTTCCAGAGGCCTCTTGCACAGCCACAGTGAACTGCTGACACCCATGGCAAGGTGGCGGCCATCCAAGACCTGTGTGTGGTTTTCATCCACAAAATAGAAATGCGTAATTATATGAACCATTTTTATTTATGATTTAGGCATGCACTGTCATCATCATGGAGGCCTCAGGACATAAACCTTCTGAAAAGTCCTGGAGGAGACCTGGAGAGCATGGAAAGCTAGCAAGTAGGTGTGGAGAGAGGAAAAAGCACAGTTTGCCTGCTTTAGCACATGGGGCTGTGGGACAAGAGAGAGTTCATGAGAACCATGGGCAGCTACACCTGTTCATCAACATTCGGATTTTATCATTTCTAGAGCGTTGCCTAGATGGGGTCATTTCATGTGCTCATGTGCAGTCGCCTCTGGAGTCAGTCTCTTCACTCAGGGCAGAGTTCTCTGAAGAGACAGGCAGCTCCAACCAGGTGGCTGGCGGCCAGACACTGCTTCTCAACTCCTGAAGAAAGGAGAAATGCATGGTGCACCTGCTTTTTGTTATTGTTTGTTTTTCTAATCTGATTAAGAAGAATGTTCTACGGTCTATAGACCTATTGCTCCTTTTATTTCTATAGCTTGCTACATCTTCAAGATCTTTATGTACGATACAATTGTCCAGGTGCTAAGTTCTGTAAAATATTTCTCAAGTAAATATGTAAAATACTTCATCTCAGAACCTACAAAAGGAGAGCTGCCGGAGACTTGGCATCAAAGGTAAAAGTATCCTTTTCAGTACAGGCTATGAACTTAATATTTGGAATATTGAAAACTAACACCAGATCATCAAAGACTTTAGTATATATCAGAGTGAGCAGGTTCTCTTTGGTCAAAGCTGAAAGGAAGAGAACGCAAGCAGTGAGCACAGTAGGCCTTTCCTGGAGGAGGCTGGTCCAGCTCCGTAGCTTTGCACAGCACTGCACAGACTCTAGCAAAAGAGCCGACACTTCTGCATCACATTCATATGTGATGTTCAGCAGGATATTATTTCAATCAAACCTTTCACTTTCCAGAGCTTGTCATAAATTTGCATACATTTATAGGAAATTAGATTCTGTAAGTACCAAACACACTTTCTTTCAAAAATAGCATCTTACAGAATTATAGTGCAACACCACCGTGAGGGGATAGGCAGAGGACATTTAGTGGTCTAGCAAACAGCTTTGAAGTGTATTAACAATAAAAACATAGAAAACTAAGGTCAAAATAAGTGAATTTTTAGAAAGAAAAAGTTGAAAAGGAAAGGAAATGCAATTAGTATTTTTTTATTGCTTTGCTTTATATTTTTAAATTGTCATAGCAATGCAACATTGCATGTATTTTTATTTCACTAAATGTGACACGATTTAGGAGGAATATGATGAGGGAAGATGGGAGAAGGTAAGGTAAGGGGTACAACAGAGGCCTGGGCAGTGTCTCGCAAGATGGGTAGTTCTGCTGTGCTGAGAGTAAACACTGGTGTTAATTTGTTTACTTAATCTGAAAAATAATGGCATCCGCAATTCTTTTTGAAGACATTTGACCAAGAAAGTGCAATGCTACTCAAAACGCAAGCGCCTCCTGCTGTTACCTTCCTTCCCTCACAAGGGGACCTCTTCAGTAAAGAGTCTAATGTGTACACTTGCATGTATTTGTACACACAGATGGATGTCTAAGTAACGCAAGCAGCGCTACAGTAAGTAGCTATGGTGGTTAAATGTATGCAGCCATAATGTTAGATTACTCTTTCCAGAACTTAGATCAAATACAATTTTGATGCTCCCTGAAGCTAATTTTGTGATAGGATTAACATTTAAATCAATAGATTCTGAATGAGGCAGATTACCCTGTATCACAAGATAAGCCTCTCTCATCAGTTCAACACATTCAGAAACAACGGAAGGAAGTGTCCCCAAGAGAGGTGGAATTATGCTCCCAAAGTGTCCTCACACTCAAGCCACACCTGTCCTCTGGGTACCCAGCCTGCAGGATGTGCTGCAGCCTGAACTTGCCAGCCCCGTAATCACATAAGACAAAGCCTTGTAATTAAATTATAATTCACGATCACACGGGTGTTGAAGGGGGAAGAGAAGAGAGAGGGCATGGAACTCAATTTCTCTTTCATAGTATGTAAGGACATATGGAGAATAGATTCGGACTTTAAAATGGATGAATCTGAGTTTTCAATAAGTAAACTAGGGCAAGCTGGTACAAAGGCCTTAGAAATGGAAAAATCAGCTGGAAAAGGTGCTTTCCATGAGCACAAATGCATACAGGTTAATTACCAAGGTATGCTTGTTGAACATCTTAAATTTCAATGGCACCATGAGAGATGCCCTATGGGTAAATCTCACAATAATCTAGTTGTAAAAAAAAAAAAAAAAAAAAAAAAAAAAAAAAAAAAAAAAAAAAGCCTTGAGACGCTTAAGTTGTAAAAAATAGGAAGGAATCACACTAACCTACTTTCAAACTTCAGAAAACAGCTTCAAATCCCTACTGTCCTGAATTTGCTGTCTTATCTTGGACACGTTATTTCCTTCTTCTAATCCTGCGTTCCTCCATCTCTCACAGTGGGGACGATCGCGCCTCTCGTAGGGCTACGGGGATAATTAAATAAGAGCATGTATGCGAATATAAAACCCACATTACGCTGGACAAGAAGCCATTAAAGAGTAATGAGTATTAGTTGCTTCCAGGGAGCAGTTTAAAGGACATCAGGCTTTAAAGTGACGCTTCCTGACAGAGTGAGTTTAATCTATCCCCATCTCGGAGGAGAGTGGAGGGAGAAAAGAGGAGGAAAGACAAGGTACTGATCTCTGAGAAATAAAACAGCTACCATGGGGGTGAGGATGTAGCTGGAGCTGTCTCTTCAGTGCAAACTCCAGCCACAGGAGCAAGACAGGGGAAACTGGAAAAATAGATTTGCTTCTCATTGACTGTGCAATGGGGTTAGATGTTTAATATTTCAATACTTGGCACCAGAATTCCTCTTAGGAAGGAATTGTCTTCATTTAGGAGCAAACTTCGGTCACTTTCCCCATCCTGGTGCAGAGCATAGAGGCTCGTGACAAGCACAGCATCATAAAGACAGAATGCTCCTCTGTACAAGGGAGGGATTTCTTTTTCTTGTCTCTTTTTGCTTTGTTCTGTAGCTGCTGGATAAAAGAGGCAGACATGAGTAAAAATTGAAGAAAAAGACGAAAGATGAGAAAGAAAACAGAAAACAAAGTTGCCTGGAAGGAGATCAGATGAAGAACCAGGCGAGTCCTCTTGTCTCACGGCGTTGACAAAACATGGTGTTGATATTCTGTAACCTCATCCTGGCTCACCACGGCTGGGCACGCCCTGAGGCTCTCCTATGTGTGAGGTACTTTCTTTCTTAACGAACATATTTTCTAATATGTTCCCTTAGGACAGAGGAGTCATCTACAAGTCCAAGGAATCTACAAGTTTTCGATGCATTTACTCTCTAATCTTATTTCTTCTCAAATCACGCACCCTTGTCACCATCTTAAGCAGAGCTGCCAAACACTGTATCTTTATCATCAGAGGCGCTGCCACCACCTCCTCCTCCTGATGCTGCTAGGTTCAACCTCGTACAAGATTTGGCTCAGGATGCTTCTTCTAGAAAGCCATCTTTGATTTCTCCGGATCAAAGCTACTCCCCAGCCCCAACTTTAAATGTTAGAATATGCATATATCATAAAGCTGACGATTCTTTTTTTTTTCCAATTGAAGCAAGCTTTATTTATGGGGTGCACCTGGGACTGGCCATTCTGGCTCCCTCTCCCTAGGTCAGGATGTCAGAGAGCAGCCCCTTCCAGCCGCTTGAGGTCCGTTTATAGGAGAGATAGTGTTCACAGGGGCGAGAGAGTCGACTGTCATCCATTGATAGGAAGATACAATGAGAGGGAAGGGACAGGGTAAGGATATACATCATAGAAAGAGTCACAAGTGCAGTGGAGGTTCAAAAGCATGCTTTGCAGTTTCCCTCAGACCTAAGAAACAAGAACTTATTCTTAGTTACAAACAGAAACCTTAACTAGGAAGAACTCGGCACAGGACAAGCAGCAACATATTCTTTAGCTACAAACAGAAACTTTAATCTGCATAGGACAGAGCTCGGGGATAGTCAGAGCGATGCAGAGAAATCCTGTCTTGAAAAAAAAAAAGCATGGTGGAGAATGACTGATGAGAATAGGTGACATCAGCCCCTGACCTCCATATGCATTTGAGGGCACGCGCACACACACACACATGATGGGAACACGTGACATCAGCGCCTGACCTCCATATGCATTTGAGTGCACACACACACATGATGGGAACACCTGACATCAGTGCCTGACCTCCATATGCATTTGAGTGCACACACACACATGATGGGAACACCTGACATCAGTGCCTGACCTCCACATGCATTTGAGGGCATGTGCACACACACACACACACACACATGATGGGAACACCTGACATCTGCTCCTGACCTCCACATGCATTTGAGGGCATGCACATGCATCTGCTCACATGGACACACACACGCATACACACACAATCAGGTACACAGACACATAAGATTCATTTTAGAAGAGTTTGACAATGAAAAAGTAATATAATTAGTACAAGAGTATTATAATAAATATTGAAACTACTGAAAAATTCAGAGAGGAATAAAACATTACAAATGTTTAATATTAAGAAATACGAACTGTGAGACCAAAACAGGAACAATATACTTTGCAGGTTAAGGTTTGTGTTTGCAATCAAGACAGTGAAGAACTTGATGACATTTTAATCTTTTCATATGAATCTGTTTTAATGACTGTGTGATGTGACAGTTTACACATGTAAGTGATCTGTTCTAGTTGTTCTCTTCCTGGCACCCTCTTGTCTCTGTCCCATCCCTGTCAATCCACACCCACCCTAACCCCTACCGATCCCTTTCTGGGATTCATGACTCCTGGTTTTGTGATCCATTTAATCTAACCAGGGCCGTCTGAGTGACAATTGGTGAAAACTATCTCCTGGAGACCAATAGAGTCATGCAACTGAGGACAATGAGTTCCCCCTCCCGTAAACTATGAGTGAGGAACAGTTCATCATGAGGAATGGTCCCTCTCTCTGAGTTCCTCTTCCCTGCCTGCCTGACTATTCTAGAGCAGACCCAGTGCAGGCATTCACATTAGAAAAGATGTGAAATACTATATGTGACCTTTGACCTCTAAAAAGAGTCTAAGCTTCTTTGGAGGAAGGGACTAGTTAATTCAACAACTAGTTAATTCAATAATTCACTAGTTAATGAAAAAGGTATTTGATGTGGCTGAGGTAAATAGCAAGGGATGTGTCTATGGCTTTCGCCTTTCTATATTTAAATCAGAGGAATTTTTGCTGAAAATCATAAAACATGGTTACTTCTTTGAAATTATATATTAATTATGAACAACAGTGGATATAAATACTAATTCAATTTCAATATAAACTACAAACAATTTAACATTAGAGCCATAAGGTAGTCTCTGCCAGTGAGTAAAACTAGCTATTGTGATTATTTATTAAAGACCGTGACTAGTTCTTCCTAAATATTTTCTGCTTGCACAGTTTTTTGAAAACAACATGTTCTGAATGGGTTCTCCAAGCAATGACAGCTCATCCTTTAACTACATGAAATGAATCAATTATTACACTGATTTCTACAAATAGTAAGGGCACTGGAAAATCCCTATAAATAATTCACTTTACTTCTTATTGGTCATTCACCTTCTGTTTCCAATGACACCGGTCAAGAGAGCGGAGTGTCCAGTGCACATGTTTTCCTACAAGACACTCTCCTGTTTTCATTGACCAAATATTGCATTGGGACACTAGCTAGCAGCTGAACAGTACATGGCTTGGGAGAAAGATACTGACTCCATCAGAAATTACTGCACTTTACCACTACTGCACTTTACCACTACAAACATTCAGAAAGCATAAACCACAAAAAATTTTTTATGAAATAATCCTTACTGACTTATAACCGCAGGGGAAATCAGTTCATAAGATTATCACTATAATATGGTGTGCTAACTGCTGCTGGATTCTTAGTAAGTGAAAATGATGATTTTCTTCTAGTATCCTGATCTCAAGATACACAGAATAAAAATAAACCACCAAGGATGATTCTTGTCTGTAACCCTGTAAGACAAAACTCTGTATTTTTGCACTGTGTTGCAAAAATAACTTGTCAGTATGTCAACCAATTGTTTTAATATTAGTGTGTGTGGAAATCATACTATTAAAAGTAGACTCTTGGGGTAGGAGAGTAGGCTTCGGCTTAAAAATACTTTGCCAAACAAAGGGTTTGAATGTGGATCCCCAGAACTCATACATGTAAGACATGTAGTCTGGGTATATGTAATCTCAGAACTCCTATGGGAGATGGGAGGTAGAGGCAGGAGAATCCCTGGAAACTCATGGGCCAGCTGGACAAGAGATTGCCTCAGAAAAGGTGGAAAACAAGGAGAACCCCCAATGTTATCCTCTGACCTCCCCGTGAATGCCACAAATGTGTGTATATGCAGGCATAACCACACACACAATTAGATTCCTGGATTATTTTATAATGCTGTTACAATATACTTTTGAGTGGGGCCCAAACATTTATATATTAGCTAGCAACTTAAAGATGAGTGGTTGGATCATGTTCTAAGCAACACTACTTTGATCTTCCATGACGTAGGTTTTGTTGTCTCTGTAGTGGGAGGGAGAAAAGATGCTAAGGAGCTTCCCCCACAGGACCAGAGCCAACCTGGGCTCCAGGGCAGCCAATCACATCCCGAACAGCTAGGTCAAAAGGGACATATGATTTTAAAATTCCAACGATGTGGGTTATGCCTGGCATCTACCACAGCATTAGGGAAGGTTAATATTCGGCTTCTATGTGATCAAATTTAAAATGAACAGGACAACAAATCAAGGCTGTACTTTCAGTACAGAGTAGGTGAAATGCCTAAGTTCCTCTTTAAATATTCAGAATTTGGCCGAATGTGTCTGGGTAGGCTGCTGTAGACACGGCGTCCTTACCGTAACAGTCAGGTTTTGGTGCAGCTGATCTAGGAGATTCTGTCTGGTCTCATCTCAGGGCACAGCACTGACAGCGTAGACCGTGTCCTTACCTAGAGAGTGTTTATGAGTCTGGTCACCAGAATGTTGTAACAAAAGGCTGCTGATTTTGCAGTTATGGCCCAGGTCTTAAATTCCAGTTTTGTCACTTTAGTTTTATAACCTACAGTGTCAAAACCATTTATAGTGGGACTTTGGAAGGACTAGCGAGAACCCCACACATAGACGGCCAGACACAGTGGTAGCAAGTTCTCTCTCTGCCTCTGGCTCTTACTCGCTTCCCAGTGATGATTCCTCCATGGACTCATTACTCAGAATAACTTTGAGCCTCATCCCCATCTTCATGGCCCTGCTTCAGTAAATCCCAAGCAGACACACTCCGCTCCCACAAGCCTCCCTAGGTGCCACCTACCTCATCAGGCCTGTACCTTCATGCAGTTCTGGATTAGAACGCCCTCTCCTGATCCTCCACAACCCTGAAAGGGTCTCCTGCCTTAGAATGTCACGAAGCCTTTGACTATGCAGCGCTGCACACTTCCTCATGGGAACAAGCTAGTCACTGACGTATGTGAGAATCCAGGAAACGACCATGCTCCTTTATGTCCCTTGCGGTCATCAATAACCCTTTGCCCACTAAGACCACAGATATACTTTAAAGAAAAAAAAAGGAAAAAGGAAAAAGAAAGTCCATTACTGATTACTCCCCAAAGATCACAATTATCACTTTTACAGGCAGCAGACATTAGATGGAATCACTGTTTAAATGTATTTCAGCATGTTTAGAACTGAAACCCAGACAGAAAGAGGAAGTACATGTTAGAAATGTGCCCAGGGAGGGGGCTCATTCAGTAGAAATCTTGCCAAGCATTCATGAGGATAAGTGTGATCCCCAGAAACTATGGAAAGAGCCAGGCACGGTGGTATGTGCTTCCAGCTCCAGTCCTGGGAGGCAGACAGCAGATCCCTGCTGCTCGTTAGCCACCCAGTCTATTCCACTGGGGAATGTCAGGCAAGGGAGAGACCATCTCAAAATCCTAGCACTCAGATGACCGAGGATGGCCGATGTCTCGTGATTTGAGGCCAGCCTGGCCTACCTAGAGCAGTGGTTCTCAACCTTCCTAATATTGCGACCCTTTAATACAGTTCCTCAGGTTGTGGTGACCCCAACTATAAAATTACTTTATTGCTATTTCATAATTGTAATTTTGCTACTGTTATGAAATGTAATACAAATATCTGACATACAGCGTAGCTCATATGTCTCCCAGAGCGTCACGACCGATAGGTTGAGAACCACTGACTTGAGAGACTTCGAGGCCAATCAAGGTTAGAAAGTGAAACATTGTTTCAATCAAGTGAAACATTGTTTCAATCAAGTGAAACACTGTTTCAATCAAGCAAAACACTGTTTCGATCAAGTGAAACATTGTTTCAAAAGAAAGATGCAAACAGGAAGGATGGCAGTTGAGAAATGATACCCAAAGTTGACCTCTGGCCTAGAAAAAAAATAAGATTTTTACACAAAAAAAGTTTCTCAAAAAGAAGATAAAAACCTGAATGATGTATTTAAGAATGTATGTTTCAAATAATATGCCTTTAAGAACAGCCACCTTGGGGCTAGAGAGATGGCTGTGATTAAGAACAGTTGTTACAGTAACAGAGGACTGGAATTTGATTCCCATGTGGGGTTTCACAACCATCTACTCCCTATAACTACAGCTCCTGAGAATCTGATGCCCCTTTTAACACCAGGCACACAGAAGCACACACACACACATGCAGGCAGACACCCGTACACAAAACAATAGAAATAATTTAAAAAAGAAACAGCCACCTTTTCTTACACCAAGTCATCTAAATTATTTTTGAAAGCTAAGCACAATTATGTGTTAGGAAACTAACAATACTTATTAAATAATTTTCATAAATCACATGATCTCCTATAAATGGTAGAGTTAAAAACTAGAGCAAAATTATGTAAACTATAAAAGAATTGTCATAAATATGAATTTCATTCTTGTTTTCCTGTTGCTACTTTCAAGAACAAAGTTTGAAGGTTTGGTCCATGTTACTATGGGTACAGTACAAACTAGGAGTGGTAAACTTAAAGCTGCTGGCCAAGGAATGGCTTGAGGCCCCCAAAAAGGTCCTCTGTACATGGCCTAGAAGCCTATTCTCAAGAGTAATTGGGGAAGTGATGTTCAATATGTACATATATGAAAATATCTCCATGTAACATAGTTACCATGCACAATAAATACATACAATCAAAATTTAAAAAAGAAATCTATAAAAAAAAAGGTCAAGTATGTTTAGGACTTAATAATGATTTGACTTATTAGATATGATCTCTGAGAAGCAGACAGGCCTAGTTGAAGAACAGCAAGAAGGCTTTTCATGATAGATGTGAGACTCCATCGGCTTTTACCTTGAACTTCCCACAGCACGTCTTCAGAAGTCCATCAGGGTTGAAAATCCATTGGCCCAACAAAAGGCACTAGGTATAGATTCGGCTAAGCAAGAGGCTAGAGCAATGGAACGAACTTGATGAGTTAGACAGCCAAAGAAGTAGGGCATTTTCCCGAAAATAAAAACTACAAGGAACTATCTGCAATCTTTTATGTTTAGTACAACCAAGACCTCATTCTGTCCTACACGGTGACTGCTATTGACATTTGCATTTTACAAAGGGAACTTTAAACTACAGAGCTGAGCAATTTAGCCATGGCTAGACAGCTGGTGTGGCTTTCAAGCCCGTGGTGGCAATTAGCATTCTGCACACCAATCTTCCTATCAGAAATTCCACCTCAGCAAATATGGTCTTTTTGTAAGAAACCAGAGAGAACTTCTTGGAAGCGTAAAGATATCTATCAAGCCATTCTTCCTCTCTGTTGAGCACAAACGTGAAGTACAAGTCCAGTTAGGTTTTTTTTTTTTTAAAGCACTACAAAATACTAGGTTCTTATTGTCTCATAACAGGCTATTATGCTCAAAACAAAAAAAATATATTGTACAAATGATTCAAGATGGTATGAGTGTCAAACGTGATTAACACATCTTTTTGTGTTAAAATCACTAAAACATGATATTTTACAACTACAACCCCAAAGAATAACAATATGAAATGTAGGAATAAGTTTGATGCAAAACATTTGCTTCCCTATATTCCCTTGATGCCCCATTTTAAGAAATGAATTAATGCTTTCATGGGAACTTTTCAAGGAGTGCACAGAACCAAGAGCACATGAAGAGGACAGAGTCCTAACCCTGCCAGGTTTGGGTGGAGAGCAGAAAGAAAGACCTCAGAGGCAGTAGCTCCTCCATGATCCTTGGGCTAACAAGAGAAAAAAAACACAGCTGAAACTCTCAAAATCTTGGCACCAAAACACAGCATCCTTCAAACACGTTAGAATTTATAAAGGATGAGAGCCAGTCATGAGGTTGGACACATAAAAATGACAATCTTATTTTTGGCTTGATATCTAAGGTAGACAAAGAGGAGGGTCTGCAGCAGTCCCAAGAGAACAGTGGCTCCTGGGCTTATTGGGAAATGGAGGCAGAAGTGTTTCTGGATAGAGAAGTTGCACGCTAACCTTCAGCTGCCGCCACCTCCATAGCCGGGCAGGCAGTCCTGTGTTCAAGGAGGAAAGTATGGTGTGGAGCTGGGAGGCAGCTCTCGAGGCTCCCTGGAAAGCCAGTGAGAGGCAGTCAAAATAGCGACAACACAACAGAAGACGGCAGTTGGGAGATTCCAAAGCAATCACTCGCTTCTTTGCTAAAGTAAGAAAGGGAAATTTGAGGGACAAAAGCAGAAGAAAATGACAGGTGCATTTTCTGTTTGCCCTTAGGCTGTTGGTATAGGACAGTGCTGCTGTTGTAAAGAAGTACAGAGAAATCCTTCATACCAAATGCCTACCAAGCTTTTACGGAGCTCCCAAGACCTCTGGGCTCCTGTGGTCATATACTTCAGAAGGTAGCCAGGAAGACAATTTAAATGGTCATCCCAGTTACAGGAGGACCCTGGCTATCATTTAACTAAGGAAATTGTCCTAAGGGGGTGGGGTGATGTAAGTGGTTTCACAGGGACAGATCCTTGCTGGTGGTGACAGAGCAGCTTGGCCCATCACTGAACTGCTGCGCTTAAGGGGAGCTAGGGAACCCTCCACTGCAGTAAGAGATCTCTGCTGGGAGAGGAGCTGCTCAGGACAGTACTTGACAAGCACCAGTTTGCAGAGATGAATGTTTGGTAAATTACAGTGCAGTTTTCTTTTCTTTTCTGTTTTCAACTTGTAAGGCCAAACAGCTTTAGCCTTTTTTGGATACAGGCTTATTAACATTTGTAGAAAATATTGGTTATTATGCTTTAAAGGAATAAACTTTTTATTTTTTAATGTTTTCATGTTTTGGTTATGTTTTCCCCTCCCCTAACCCATTTAAATCCTCCCTACCTCCCTATCCACAGAACCTCATCATGTTCTTCCTCTCCCCTTCCACAAAACAAAACACATAAAACAAAAAATCAAAACAGACAAATTAGAAACAGCCTATCTGTTGGTCAACTGAGGGATCATGAAATGTGGCACACTTACACAATGGCGTAGTATTTAGCTATTAAGAAAATTTCTCCTCATTGGCTCTGGAGGCTTCTCCAGTGCATTTTCAAGTTCTTAAGGTATCTCAAAGCAAGCCTTGAGAAGATTTTATAAAGAAAAGCCTGCAATATTTAGTACTGATGCTGTCTTTTATCGAACAGCCATAAGTGTGAAATGTCTAACAATACATCCTACTATGGGAAGGAATCGAATATCCAAGTAATTTGAGACCCTGTGCCTACTAATATTTTTAATCCTCTTGACAGCATTACAAGCAACCAACACAGGGCTTCTAAACTTGCAAAGATGAGAGGATACCTTGAGAGGTTGAACGAGAAGCTTCTCCGGCTAACACTTTTGGCAAAAATGGAAATGCTGGCTTATCTTTGCAGCCTGTCAATAGCTCTGAATTCACAATACAGGTCTCTGCCACCTACTTTGGCCTTGTCAGGACTGCAGCTGCCTAGGCTGTGCTGGTCCCCACTCGGCGCCAAGCATCGGGTTAGGAATATAGATTTGCAAGCCTTTCCAACTTTGCCGAACTCTGCCTATTTTAACAAGCCAGTCTAAGTCATGTTCCAGAATTTCTCAAGATCCTAGGTGAGGAGGACAGGACTTGCCATTGAAACAGATGTCTGTCCCTAAGCACCAGAATTATGGACTCCCATGGAAGCTTATTGGACAAGCAGACTTTGCCCTCCAAGCCACACAGATCAATGTGTACATTTTACCGAGCTCCCCAGGGAATTCCCTCAGCAGTTCAATTGGAGGCTGACAGGGGCTGACAGGCCCTATTCTCCTAGAGGACTTTTCCATGAGCAGTCAGTTCCTTGGGGGCCTGTTGTATCAGGCAGAAGCTGGAATACTTTGAGCACCTTTTCACATTCTCAGTCAAAATCCCTACTGCTTGCTTCAAAGCAGACGAGGGCAGTGAGAGTTTTATGAGCGAATGAGCTGTAGAGTCACTAATAAAACTCAACTGTGACCAATTTCCGTTACAACCACATTAAAAAGACACTGGGCAATGACTGGATTTTAAGCCATAGAATCTCTAATGACGAAATTCTAGGAACAATGAAAGGGGCAAACAAAGGCCTGTGAGGTTTGGGGCTGTAAACAGATCAGAATCAGAAACGCCACTGACTGGCTTTGTTTGGTCTCCACTGAATCCTTTCCCTCCAGATTTAACAAGAACTGACTGGATCAAGAATCTGCCTAGAATGACTTGTCACTTAGATTTGCTTCAACCACGCACCTGCAGACTAGTCTGAATTTAGACGTCTGTACGGAAGCCAGTACTACTTCACTGGCTTGATCAGTCTAAGAATGAACCTCATCTGGGTATATATCTGGTGAGTTAGAGTCAGGAGTTGATGTCAGTGTCATAATACACCTTACAGCCCCTATCCACTCCCAGTGTACCATTCTAACTCCAATGCCCACCCCTACAAGTCCGGAAACCCAGGATTACAAACATCACAGGACAGAGAGGATGGTTAAAGATCACAGAAATATAGCTTTTAAATTTTCTAACCAATTCGGATTCACATACCCAACTTCCTGAACTGACAGTCACTAACCAGCGGACTTTACCCATAATCCTATGGTTGCTACACTATCAGTACTTGAATGAGACACACTTTCAGTTTTCTTTCATACATACACACACGCTATTATGTGCCTTAATTTGATGAATGCAGTATTTGCTACATACAACTTCTGAATCAAAATATATCTTTATGTGAAAGTCAATAGTAATCTCAACTTTGCTAACTTTTCCACTTTAGCCATACACCATCTTCCTCTTTAAACACACCCGTGCCAATATTTACATAATCCCAAGGTACTGAACATTACTGCAACATTTTCTTGGATCCAAATAAACTCTATTCGAAATTGACATGGTTTGAAAACCTGGCCCTGAACTTCTGCCTGTGTAACCCTGATTACAATTATTTAAAAGACAGACTACATTAATCCCATCTCGTTGGCACAATCCTATTCAATACAACTGACTAATATGAATAAGATCTTTCATGGGTGAGGCTGTGC
Organism: Alexandromys fortis; assembly: GCF_014885135.2. Classification (NCBI taxonomy): domain Eukaryota; kingdom Metazoa; phylum Chordata; class Mammalia; order Rodentia; family Cricetidae; genus Alexandromys; species Alexandromys fortis. Next base: position 4,761,257 of record NW_026067898.1, read on the forward strand.
CCCATTTCTGTAACATGCACAAAAGACGTTTCTGTCTGTTTATACATTATAGAACACTTAATACATAAAGACAAATTCTCCAATCACTTTATCAATCAAAATCAACCAATCATTTTTATGTGTAATGTTATTTACAAGCAAACTACATAGCTGCAAGTTATGTTATACAGTGAGGGGGAAATTAGTGTTCAAGTTGTAATATTAGAATTAAAGATGAATTCTTTTAAGAAACTATTATAAACATACAATATATAGTATGCACAACAATTCATCAAATACCCACCAGTTTGAGCCTTCATCCCAAGTTACAATTTCCTTTTCCATTTCTCTTAAGTAAATGAATTAAGAGGATACTCTTGATGGTCTGCATTCACTATCTATAAAAATGCTATAGATTTTTCATAGTTGTTTTGCATTCTATGTGGTCATGGTTAAAATTTAAGTTTGGGGTACAAATATTCCCATGCTGTCCTCAAGCTGACTGATACTCTTATGCCAATCTTATTGTTTACTCCAAAGGACTAGGCATGGCTGTAATGCAGACACCAAGAGATACAGAAGTCTTAGGGGACCAGCCTGGTTCTGCTGTATGGCAACTTCACCACCTCAGGCCAGACACAGTGCATCCAAGCAACCTGTTATATACTGTGAAGTGAATGTTTAGTTTCTTTGGTTTTATTATATAGAAAAAAAAAGTATATGCTAGCATCTGAAGTTTTCAAATAAAAGGTAGATCCCTTATTTGAAAACAGAATAAGAACCATTAGAAAAACAGCACTTCGTATTAACCAGCCTCAGTAAAATGTTTTTGTATCATTCTGAATGAGTTCACCCTTACAGGTTTCGCCAACAGTTCTGGAAGGCTGGCCTGGATTCCTTTGGTCACACACTGACATCTAGTGGAGATTTATAGTGAGCCTTGGGCCACCTTACACCCTAAAAAACAGTTCTCAACCTTCCTAATGCTAAGACCCTTCAACATAAGTTCCTCATGTTGTGGTGACTCTTGACCATAAAAATATTTTTGCTAATACTTCATAACTGTAATTTTGCTGTTAGGAATTGTAATGTAAATGCCTGATAGGTAGCATATCTGATGTGCAACCCTTGAGGAAGGGTTGTTCAACACCCAAAGGTGAAATGGCCCACAGGCTGAGAACCACTGCCCTAAAAGAACTCATTCTGATAGGAGCAGACGGAAGCAAAACCACCAATTTTTATTCAAAGCATCAAGAACAAACACAAAGATTAAGTAAAGGTATATCTTCTTCAAGTCTTGCTTTCAATATTGGCCAGAACACAAGGCAGAAAAGGAGTTAGGAGGGTGGAGGTGAGGGTGCTGAAGACCTATTTGGTATGGGATGTTGGAGAGTTCCACCAACCATCTGTTTAATTTACAACTCGAAAGGACACATAACTCTACCCAACTGCTCTTTTCAAGAGTGGAAACCAGCAAGCAAATTTGCTTAACAACACAGGTACAGGAAAATGGAGAGGTGAGAAGCCTCCCCAGGCTTCCTACCACATCCCATGAGTTAAAATTCTCCATGGTTAGATTTTATTAATTCCAAACAAGCACATGTTATGTGTATGCTTACACTACATCACTGAGTATTTATCTAAACCTATTTACTCACCACACTCCGAAATAAAATAGATACAACATTTATTCTACTTTCCCAAGCTTTCAAAGCATGCAGCACTATCAATAAACGCATGGCATTTTCCCTAGGAAATAAAACTGAGGGTCCAGGAGGAAGTCGATAAAACACCTTCATACTTTATTTAATACACAAGCATCCAAATCAAGTAAAATTAATATTTAAAGATTGTTATAATCACACTTGTATCTGCTACACGCTGAGTTTAAACCATGTCCCCTCCACCACCTTGGTGAAGCTGGAAAGAACCGAGTAGATGGTCTGATCCACATCAGGCTACCTCCTTGTTCTCCTTAGCTTCAACCACGGGATGGGCTTGCTGGTTCCAATGCACAGGAGAAGTTGCAGAGGAGGCCTTCTGGAAGCTGGAATAAAGCATATATATATACATCGCTGTGTGCTTAGGGTCTGTCTGCTCGTGACAGACTTTCCATACATCACTTCTGGGAGTAAAAAAGAAAAAACAAGAAACATAGAAGCAGGAAAGTGAAAACCTCCCACTGTTGTTCTGGAAGGACCAGTACTAAGACAAATCCTCAGAAACTATGCATGGCACAGATTTCCTCCTGAGAAGAATGTAGATGAGCTTGCTGCTGCTGCATCCAAAATAATTCTAATTCCTAAAATGTTTCCCCTCTCTCGTTGCTTCTGTGACTCTGAATTATCTAGAGACGATTGGCAAGACCAGCGCTAGAGTGTAAAAACCCTACGTGAGCCTCAAGGCAGCCACGTTACATATATAAACGATCCATCCTTAGACAGACATAATTGTTGGCACTCTTTACGTGTGAAAGGAATAACAAGGCAGAAAGAAGTTCGGGGAGAATGGCCTTGTGGGTGGTGAAGAGCTGTTTGGTGCTGAGATGTTGGAGAGCTCCCCCAAACATCCCTTTAACTCACAATTCTAAAGGACACATGGCCATGCTCAGTGGCTCTGAGAACAACATCCCAAACTGATACGCAGGTCTTCAGCAGTTAACAGAGAATTCCAATGTTGAAAGCTGAGACAAAAACCAAGCAAGCAAACAAGCAAACAAAACAAAGAAAAAACAGGACACAATGAGAGACCAAGCAAAACCATGCTCTACAGGGAGGTGTCATACTGCATAGAACTTAATGGTATTTTCTTAACATTTGTTCTCCAAGTAACTCACAATGCACATTGTTTTGCCACTAAATATTCTCTGACACTATATTTTGCAGTGTTGTTCACTGGAATTAGCCCAATTATGTAACTGAAAAAAGAATTCAGATTCTAAAAAGTAGGGGGAAAAATCCCAGTTACAGAACAAGATAGCAAATAAACCGGTGGTGATATTGCTTGGCTGTGAAGTTCAGCTTACAAAAGACCCAGAAATCTGAACTTAGGTATCAAGTTATCATTAGAATATTTTATTCACTAGCTATTAAGATAATTACTTAGCTGGTTTACTGAGAGCACACTGAAATTTTTAAGTTGTGATTCCCATATTTGTTCTTTTTAAAGGAAAATGTCAAAAAATGACAGATTGTAACCTTGGTAATATTTTTACAAATGTATATTTTGACTTTATGATGGTAGGTTTTGACAGCAGTATTTAGAGTCATGGGCAGGATTCCAGCTTTGAAACTAAGGCTACTATCCCTATTTGTTAAGAGAGCAGATTCTGGTCGTTTTCAGAAGCTATAAATCATTGGGCGGTGCATATTCGCCACCAAGCTGGTCTTCCAGCTCCAGTCTCTGGGGATACTGCGCTATGGAACAGTTTTCCAGATGGGCTCAGAGCTGTAAATACTAAAGGAAGCAGCTGTTAGAAGACCAGACTATAGTATGTTCTATGAGATGAATCTATGTGTGGTCACAGCACCTGTGCACAATGTATTTAATCTCAGAAGAAGAATCTGCAGTAGCAGCATAGATAACTAACACTTTCCAGAACCACCACCCTTTGTGACCTGGGCTTCCCTGGACATGAAGAAAATACAGACAAGTCTGACGTGGAGAAGCAGAGGAAACTTTATTGATCTCTTTAACCTTCCAGCAATGAGAACAAGCAAGACAGTATTTTTAACCCAAGCTCAGAAGAGTACACCTTTTTCCAGAATTTAGATGGGTTGGGTGGTTTTCCAGGTGTAGTGCCTCCCTAAATCACACCTTCAGGTCCACCATCATCACCACAGGCAACACACACACACCTCATTGCCAAGGGGAATGTGTCTGTACTTTCTCTCTAGGAGGCCCCACTGGAACACTGTAACTTCCTGTGGGCTTTTGGAATCCCATGGCAATTTATACCTAGTATTCCTGAACGATAAACAGGGTTATGTAAATTCTGCTTTTAAAATACTCGAGGGAAAAAAGATACATTGAGAAGGATGTAACAAGCTGCCAGTCAAAATACAAAATGATTTCCAACTTTAGTTAGCAAGATACAGGACTTCAGAAATGCTAATAGATTCATGGCATGCCCTTCTATAAATAAAGACTTCTTTTAATTGCGATCCTCTAGCCCAGGCATGGACAGGGAGGGCAGTGTAAGCAAAGCATTTGAGAAGAGGCACTGAAGGGAATAAACTGGAATAGAGGGTGACCACTGCGCTCCTTCCCATCGCTGCAGGGTTATGTGATGATTCCAGCTTACCATGAGCTTCTCCAACGGTTCACTTTAAGTCTGGGAGATTTTGTGTGCACAATAAGATACAACCAAATACTAGCCAGTCTTACTAGAAACATCACTATGATGTCAAAACAAGTGACACATGCCAAACTGCTATGTAGGACATCCACCGTTAAGAGCTTGCCTACTCGCGAAGCCTCATTTTATGAAGGTGCCTACACATAGTTAAATATGGTTACGTGTAGTTTGCATCTCTGGAAGCTAAGATTTCCAAATACTCAACAAATTCTGAGGGAAGAAAAGTACAAAGTAGCCCACTCATCACTGAATTATTTTGGACTAAACAGAAAGCTCAATTTTAGCACTGCCAAATGCTCTTAGGTTCAGACTGCAATGTGCCACCTCACCATCTGTCTTGAAGCACCAAGTCCACATTTAAAACATGAATGTGCCCAGCAAAGGATCTTAAGCAATGCTAGCATTTGTGCTTAACTGAAACTTAAACATGGCCAGGTCACAGGGCTGCATGTATCAACATCTAACTACTATGTATAATGTCTAGGAGGAAGGACAAGAGACGGAGTGTGTTTTTGTGTGTATGTATAATGTTGAGAAGGGGCGGGAGATAAAGTGTGTTTTCTCTTTCTGCCTTTAATGTGTGTTCCGGGCTCACTCAGGAGGTCATGTTTGCATGGCAAGCACTTTTATCTGCTGAGCCATTTTTCTAGCCCAAGAATATTTAAAATGGCAGCTAGTATTAAGTATATTGAATATTATATAGATTTATATAAACATTATGCGATTGATTTTATTGTTATATCAGCAGGGACATCTGTTTAGCTTCTTATTCAGCAGAAAACAATTTTTTTTTAACTAAGAGATGTTTTTCTTTTGCTATGGAGAAAAACCTATCTGGACAGGAAAGTGATAAACTACCTAATAAGAATGTGTAAATGTATTCATCTCTGCATGTTTCATATTCTAAAAAAACTAAGCAATTATCAAGCATTTAAACTTTGAAGAACAAACTCTCAATGTAAGTCAGTTAGGTTATACAGTATATGTGTCTTCTAACCACTATCTGCCCACCCACTCCCTACGTTTCCCAAAAAGAGAAAGATAAAAAGGAGTTCTTGACTTTTAGAGAGGTCACTAGGCTTGTTGCTGAAAGTGGAAGACAAATGCTCGGTTCTCTGTGATGCATGTGCAGATGGTGTCTGAGGAAAACAGACGGACAAACTAACAGGTAAGAGAGCGGTGAGACACACATGCTCAAAGGGTGGATGTGAGACAAACTGAGGAGACCTGAGGGGAACACCTTTCAGTGACTTGCATGAGACAGATCTCCACAATTACGGTACTCACTGTCTACGTGCCAAACTATTTATTTTGTTAAGTTCTGCTCTACTTTAGAATATACCCAGGACTAAGCTCCAGCGTTCTGCTGCCTAACCTACACCTAATGACAAAGACTAAAGGATGTCTGTAACCACACACACACACACACACACACACACACACACACTTCGGTTTCTTAGCATTTATGTATGTTGACATTGGGAGTTCTTCCTTAAAATTCACTCTGGACTTCCAGTGCAGACACAAGCAGTTGCAAGCACATCAGGTGGCAAACTGGAAGATGCTGGTTCCAGGGCATTCCCTTCAGGAGCTGCTTGTGAGTTCAACAGTCAGAAAGGAAAGAAAACTGCAAAAACAGAAGCGTGCATGCCTGGGACAGATGTGTACAGGTCTCAGTTCTAGGTTAACAGGGTGGACTGTCTGACAGTGAGCAAGGCTTTAACACTCATTACTACTGATAGGCAGTTACATAAGCCACTCAGCACTGTATCCTGTGACCATTCTGGAAGCACTAACAGTCCACTGTGCAGAAATGCTCTACTGAACACTGGAGACAGACAATGAAGAACTCCAGAAGGGGAAACTGAGGAACTAGTGAGATTTGACTTAAATAATGGGTATGTACTAAAGTCTAATTATTATTATTGGAGTATTGCTTGAAAAAACTAATGAGACTTGATATAATACAAAGAGGCTTGAACATTTGCTTACTCTAAATAAGGAACATTAAATGAAGTATAACAATAATGCAATTACCGTAGGATTAGTTTCTTAAGGTGGATTGACAAAACACAATTGATGTTTCAGCTCATACTTAAATGATCTGTCCAAAGCCCACAGTTTGAACTGCAACTAGCAGTGTGTTAATAACCTAGGCATCACCATGAAGACAATGGCAGTCTCAGGACTGAACGGCCTCTCAGCATTCATGCCTGTCATTCTTCTATTACTTGTCAACACCACTGGAAACCAGTGGACTGACTAAAGTTCTTCTACAAATCAGAGACAGAACTCAAAGCTCTTCTGAGAAAAGGTAGCATGGTAAAAAATACAAATTTTTATTCCCACAATTAGTTAAGATTTCCTAGTTCAAAAGAAAAGGTCATGTCCATGTAATTAAAATAACATATCTGATACGCTTATCAGTACAAACTTTTAGATGTGGTTATGTCAAACGCTTATCAGTACAAACTTTGAGATGTGGTATGTAAGGTGGTTTTTAGTATTACTCATCTCATTTTCAAGTTTTTAAACAAAGGTTGTTCCGGTAACGAATACTAATAAACTACCTTGTATTCATTAGAAATAAATCTGAAACTAAAATTGGTTCTTAAAGATCTACTGAAATAATTTATCTAATTTTAGAAATTATAATAATCGATGAATAATTCTCTTACAGGCAACAGTTACAGCGGGTATGCATATCAGACACGGTTTTGCACAGCCCAGCTCCTCAGAGGGTGTGCGATCATTACGACACTACAGGTCCGACAGGACACATGGTGGCCCGGCCACTCTCACACACTCACAAATCACAACTGGAAGGGCAACACAGCAACACCCCAAGGCTCGGGACTTCCGAGACCAAAAGAAGCTTATTACTCTAGGGTAGAATGACCCATCTCAGCAGTGGGATGAAGTCCTTTCCACAGCTTACCATGATTAATGAAAATGATTTTAACTATCATGCACGGCCTCCACTCTCATCATATTGACTTGAACTGTGGATTTTTAATTTGTTTAAAATAAGAATCAGAAGTTTTCTGAAATAAAGCTTAAATGTTCTATCATTAACATGTTGTTCACTGTGTGTGTGTGTGTGTGTGTGTGTGTAGCACTTGTAGAAATGAGAAACCTGTTAAATTTAAGTTTTTCCCTGATTTAGTATTTCTATCATCAAATATTTGAGCAGAAGCCCATATTTTAATAGTGGTAGTCTATGTAACTAATATGACTCACTTCCCTACAGAAACGTCTGTGTCTGAGTACGTGTGTGGTGCTGGGGGTGCCAAGGTAGCCTTAACCACTGAGCTGGCATTCCCCAGTCCAAAGCAAGGCTTACTCTTATTCTAATGATAAATTTCCATAAATTGTATGATGGTGCTGTATTACCATATTTAGGATCGGAAAAGAAACTGACCACAGATAATTTATTCCAGGCACAGGGGGAAAAAATAGTACAATCATATTGTTTACAATTCTCTTAAGAAAGCTTAATAATTACAAGCTAAATAGTACACTTCATAATTACAGTTAGAAGTTATTTAAGCTCTACATCCTTACAATAGTATGTCTTCAACAGAGAGCGCCACATCTGCACATGAACACACCTTCTATCTTAAGGGAAACAGGGCCTTTGCGCCTCTGGCTACACTTGCTGGCCATGGATCACAGTAACAGTAATGCACCATAAAAATTCCAGATCAGGATTAAAGGGAACAGCACCATAGAAAAGCAGTCACAGAATAGCAATTATCTGACAGTATTGCCCAGCTTTTAATAGACATCACCACTTTGGAAACAAATGCTCTGTAAGACATGGAGAGGGTCCTGAATAATCCAGGACTTCATTTTCAACTCAAATATTACATCATCAATGTAGAATTCATGTTTTTTTTTTTTTAAAAAAAGACCAATGGTTTAAATCCAGCTTCACATTTAAGCCCACTATATGCTCTCCTTAAAGGAAAAAACTCTACACACTTAAGATTTTTAAATGCTTTCAATTTAATAATTCATCCATTTGTACTAGTCCTTAATAATCAATCTTCATAGCCACATCTTTATTTCGTCAACAATCATCTCAGACACACCTTCTGACAAGACTTTCAACATTACGACAAGAAGCTATGCCTTCAGGAGCATGTTTATTGTGTTTGAGATGATACATCAGTGCTCTCTGAGCTACAGAGGGTAGAAGGAAATCCTCTCATTACAAACTGACAAAGGGAAAGGTAAAACATCTTCACAACAGCATGAACCACATACTCAGAAAGAGATCTGGGCTTAATACAAATGACATAATTCCTAGTCATCTACAGCTACTTTTATAACTTCATACAGATAATGAATTAGGCTAAAATGCACTATAATATTTGGTAGACTTCAGGACCAGTATCCTTAGTACATCACAAAATACATTTTGATATCCCAAAGAAGCAAGACTTGCAAGTAGGCATTTTAAACGTAACTAATCTACAGCTACAAAGTTCTACTCTTGATAGCATTTACCTTTTGGGGGAGTCTCCCAGTCTCCAAAGGATAAAGGCAGAGAGTAGAATCAGTATAACATATACACAGAAGTCCGTATTGTAAAGGCTATAAAGATCCGAAGCACAGTGGGAAGAGGCCTTCTGCTCCTTCACACTGCATACAAATTATGAGAATTATGTTGCGTATCTCTTGGTCCACTGTCTGGCTATCCTGTCATGTTCTGCTCTGTTGGTCAAATACTGAGTGGCTATGCTTCCAACCAAAGGATCCGCTGGAAAAGTGAAAACAATATTAAGACATCATGTGTGCTTTACACGTACAGTTCTAACATGGCATTACAGTATAAGTTATATTTTAATACAGTATGCTTTGATTTTTCCAAAGAAAATAATCTATGGTGATATAAGCCCCTTTTAGTGAAAAAGTCAATGGTAAATTAACAAAAATTTTAAATTTTATTGGGAATCATATGACTACTGTATTTACATTATTTTTACTTGCATCTCTCCCCAAACCATTCACTCAAATTCAAAACATCTGTCATTATCATTGTTACACGATATCATATGCATACCCTCCCCCACTTGTAGGTTCACGGGTTTAGGGTCAACCACTTAGGGGTAGAAAAGACATATTCTTGCTCCTCAGCAGCCACTGATTGTAGCGCGCTCTCTCTCTCTCTCTCTCTCTCTCTCTCTCGCTCTCTCTCTCTCTCTCTGTGTATGTGTCTGTCTGTCTGTCTCTCTCTCTCTCGCTCACTCTGTGTGTGTGTGTGTCTGTCTTTCTCTCTCGCTCACTCTGTGTGTGTGTCTGTCTGTCTGTCTGTCTCTCTTTCACACACACACACACACACACACACACACACACACACACACACACACGGCATGTCAATCGCTAACGTCACTGTGCAGGTCTTCCTTCTGCAGCCTAAGATATTCTGTTGCAATATTATAGATGCAGCTTCTCTGTCACGTTATTCTTGACATTTTGTTCAACTATGAAAGTGGAATAGAAGGTGTATTTTTGTCTTGTTATGCATCTTAACATAAGTTTTACATAAAGCTTCCATCTTATAATGCTATTCAGAATGAAATGTTCCCTGACAGTCATACAGTTATGTCTCTAATTGTAAACACAAGCCACTAAAAAAAAAACTTACCTGTCATTTCATTTTAAATATAATTTTAAAGTAAAAGTGAATCTGAGATAAAAAACAACTTTCATAAGCAAAGTATGTGCACATGGTGCAGGAAGTGTTCAAAACACAGCCATACTGAAGAGTAAAGGATTTCCCTTTTAGACTCCAAGACACACAACCCTCTCCCTGGCAAACAACTACTAACACCTTTAAATTCTTTTTTAGAGATATCCTATATATGCCTTAGATGTAGAACATAACAATATTTGTTGAGTATAGATGTATCTTTTCAAGAATCTCTGTATCTTGATACACTAGATCTAAAAGACTATCTCCCCATAAGTTCAGAACTGTTCCATTCTTCAACAGCTGCGGTCTCTTTGTGGACACTCAGGTTATTTCCACTTGTTTACTTAAACAAATGCACAATTATCTCTTCTTCTCTCCTCCTTGAACTCTCTCAAGCCCTCACAGTAGCGACTTGTAGGTCTAAACATGACTCTAACAGGTTGGCTACCCATGTTCAATTTCTTAGGAGGGATTTTACAAGTCATTAACTATACACTAATAACTTTGAGTTTCTACATAACAATCTAGACTGACTGATGAGGAGTAACTGCAATAGCCGTTACTGCTCTATTTAACAGTTAAGTTTTAATACAAAAAGGGAGAAACCCCCAGTTACCAGGTGAGTAGAGTAAAGCACATGGCAACATGGAAGGATGGACACTGCTCAACTCCTACAGAAATGATCTGTACAGTCCCAGTTTAGGAAGTAGAGGTTCCATAGCTGATAGTACAAAAATCATCACGGAGGGGTACGACATTGTTGTGGAATTTGACTATGTGAAGATATGTTACATTTGTTTATGTTGTAGAATATTTTTTTATGGAAAAATGTGTTACATTTGTTTTGCTGCCTTTTTAACACTGCAAAGACTTGCTACGTTTATTTTGTTGCATTTGTTTAATTATGTAAAGATGTGCTGCTGTTTCATCTGCTTGCATAAGGCACTTGGATCGGCCTCATAAAAACCTGACCTAGGTAGTAAAAAGTAACTAGTCAGTAGAGGGATAGGTGGGGCTGGTGTACAGAAAGAATAAGTAGGAGGAAGAATCTAGGGAGAGGGAGAGGGAGAGGGAGAGGGAGAGGGAGAG
>NW_026067898.1:4772445-4825635 GCF_014885135.2 Alexandromys fortis
AGAAAGGGAGAGGGAGAGGGAGAGGGAGAGGGAGAGGGAGAGGGAGAGGGAGAGGGAGAGGGAGAGGGAGAGAGAGAGGAGTCCATACCCAGGGCTAGCCAGAGACACACAAGAAGCAGTGAAAACAAGATGTACAGAAAGAAAGGTAAAAAGCCCCAAGGAAAAATGTAGAGATAAAGAGAAACATTAAAATAAGAGCTAGGGACGAGCATTCCTAGCCAATAATTTCTCCATGTCACGATTCAGAAGCTGGTTGCTGGCCTAAATGAGAATCTGCTACATGACATTAATAAACTAAATGAATATTGAGAAACTTTTGACTGAGTGTCTAACCGACGTGATATTGGTTTCCTCATAAGTCTTTGGTGATTTTAAGAAAGGGTTTTACCAGATAGCCCCAGCTAACTCAGAAGTATGCATGAGAAGTCAGCCTCAGATTCACTATTCCGCTGACTCAACCTCCATGATTATCCCTCAAAACAAATCTTATGCTGATCATCTTTCTAACATTTATTTCTTGATCAACATTAAACTAAAAAGCCTTATTTATAGATTTAAAAAGATTTGCTTACCAGGGTTGCAATCTGTCAAAAGGGAACAAATAGAGAGCAAAACCTTTGAAATAGTCAAAGCAGGACTCCAGTTGTCTTTTAGAATATCCAGGCAGATGACTCCCTGACTGTTGATGTTGCAGTGATAGATTCTGGTGCGGAAGGTAACCTATACACAGTCACATAGAAACAGAAGAAAACAGGCCGTGTCACCAATTCATCTCAGCAGTCCCATGTACCAGATGCTGACAACAAGTAATAACCAGGCGTAACAACAAAACTGAATAGTTTAATTTGATTTAGTTAAAAATACTAGTGTGGTTTTGACTTAGTATAGAAAGAACTATATTTGGCTTAGGTTTTGTTAAGGTTGCTTTGGTTTTAGTTGCTATTGTTGTTTGGTTTTAGACATGAGGTATCTAGATATGTAGCTCTGGTTGGCCAGGTTTGTTTCAAACTTACAGCAATCCTCCTATCTCTGTAGTGCATGCCTATAATCCCAGTTGTCAAGAAAGAGAGCAGGAGGGATCAAGTAGCAGGGAGAGGCAGCTGCTAGACAATTTCCCTTTCCACTAATGGTGCCAAGAAAAATGTAATTGTAAATGTAATTCCCCACAAAGAAATATATCTGTTATCTTTTCCCCCCCTATTTTTTCTAGTTTGTTGAGACCAATTTCCAATATGAAAAACTAGGCACATAGAAGCAACTCTATTTATAAAAATAGGCATAAAGTTTACTAAAGCTTTATTATATAGGTGACAACCAAAGAATAAAAAAATATGTATCATTTTCAGAGAATCCAATTTGTGGCACTATAATAAGAGGGTTCTAACCCTTTATTTGATTTAGAAAGGCAGACCTGCACATCTGAAGAGCTTTTAAAGATAACTTTTAGGATTTTAGATTCTAATGATCACACTGTAAAACACTCAAAAACAGTCAAATCTGGAATTATGTTCAAGTGGTTAAGGACGATCTTGTTATAAAATGCTGCAGTTAAAAATGAAGTATTATTCAGCTGTTTAAAAAAATCACATCACGAAATTTGCAGGCAAATAGGAGCAACTAGAAAAGTATCATCCTGAGTGAGGTAACAACCCAACTGAGGACAAATATGGTGTGTACTCACTTACAAGTGGGTGTTAAATAATAAATAAATGATTATCAAGCTACAGTCCACAGACCAGAAAGGTTAGGCAAAGAGGGCTCTAGGGGGAGTGATGCACGGACCTCCCTGGGAAGGGGAAATAGAATACACTTTACACATGGACTGGCAGATGGAGATGGGAGCAGGAAACTGAGATGACGTGGGGTGTGTGTGTGTGTGTGTGTGTGTGTGTGTGTATGTGTGTGTGTAGAAGGAGGAGGCAGCTGGAGGACTCCCAGCAATGGAGGATATGGAATCTGTAGTCAGATAAGTCTTCCAGTTGAGCTGTTGGCCAAGAGGATCCTGTGGAGAACTCCAAACAACCCAGGCTGGTACAAGGACAGGTCACTCTCCACAAAGTGGCAGCGGGGGCCCCACTGCTGAGGATAACATCCACATAACTTATTGAATATAGAGAGGTTGAGTTATTGCCTGCATGGAGCCTTCACCCCATGTTCTAGTCTCTTCGGTGTGGGAAGATACTCTGCAGGCTGTGGAAAGAGAAACCCTGAACCCATACAACCTGTCCTGCCTGCTAGATGTGCTGGGGACATAATGACGTAGAACACCCAGGAATGGCCACACAATGCCTGGTTTTACATGAAGCCCACACTAGCCTTACACTGCCTGGATGGCCAGGAACCGGAGACTGGACAGCCCAGAGACCTAGGGTTGACTGGGAAAAGTAAAGAAAAGCAAAACAAAACAGAAAATCCTATTTCCCAATGATCTTCTGCTAAACTCATAGATGGGTCCAGTCATCATCATCAGAGAGTTTTCCTCGGGTAGCAGATGGGTGCAGGTGCAGAGACCCACAGCCAGATATGAGGAGAGAGAGAGATTCTAATTGGAGTTCTCCATCAGATCCCTCCCCTTGGAGACCAGGAATCCCATTGGGTGGGAGGAAGTAGGAGTCAGAGGTATAGTGGACACCAGAAGAACATGACCCTCTGACTCAACTAAGCCAAGTTCATAAAGGCTCACAGAGACCAAAGTGGAAAGCATGAGGCCTGCATCAATCTGAATCAGATCCTCTCTCTATATGCTACGGCTGTTAGCTTGGTGTTTTTATGGAACTCCGATACTTGAAGCAGGCGTGCCCCTGACTCTTTCCTCCTATTGGGTTGCCTTATTCAGCCTCAGTGTAAGAGCTTTTACCTTTACTTACTGCATCTTGTTTTGTCCTTTTTGGCTGACTTCTCTTGGGAAGCCTGCTCTTTTCTGAAGAGGACTGGAAAGGGAGTGGGAAAGATGAAGGGAGGGGGGATGAGTGAGGGAAACTGAGATCTGAATGTAAGAGAGAAGATTCTATTTTCAATAGAAAAGGAAGGGAGAGGAGAGACAGATCATCCTGTTTTTAATTTGAGGTGGGACTTTGTTGGAATGTGTTTGAGAATACTTTCCAGAAAATGTCAAATGTCCTTTCTAAAAGCCAAGTAAGTCTTTACAGATAGATGACAAGACAGACAGACACACGGAGAGAGAGAGAATTGAAAGATAGTCGATGGATGGACAGATGAGATAGATAAACCAATATATATGTACATACACGTATACACTGAATCATTACATATTTTTAAAGACTTTTAAAATTTTAAAAGAAAAGCAATCATACAAAGAAATACCATTTTTAAAAAAAACAGATTTTCTTAGCTTTTTCTATTTGTTTATCAAATTTTATTATTTTAGATGCCTGTTTGAATTCCAAGGAGAAAGGGTGTGGATGTGGGTTGGTAGGGAAGTAGGGCAGATCTGGAAGGAGTTGGAGGAGGGGAAACTATAATCAGAATGTATTACATTAAAAAAAAAGTATTCAATAAAAAAAAGGAAACGCACTTTTCTAGCTGGTTGCCATGGTCCTAACAACCTTCCTGGCACACTGGAGTCCTCTGTGACAGGCTCAGCTACAAAGGCTAAGCTCCAGGGTTATTAGATGAGTACTTTACAGTGAGAAGCCAGAGGAAGAAGCCCTTCAAGTCAGTATAGGTTTTCTGTTAGCTACCCAGCCAGACACTCAGCTTAAACAAATTAAGGAAGTGAGCTTGCCATTCTTAATCTTATATTACACTCAGAGAAGGCACAAAATGAGTGTGCAAGTCATAGTTTTTCCTTTGTTAGTTTTCTAGTTTTTGCTTACCTATAAATAAAGATAAAATCCTTTTAACCTATTTCTGAAAGCTGTCAATAAGGTTTATTTCACAGAGGGAGTTTTGCATAAGTTCATATTTATGTTTTATTCAATTTATAGTTTTATTTGCTACTAACAAACTATACTGATTACAAAATTATTTTTAAAAGGCACAAGTCAACAACTTTTTGGTTTCAAAATAATTGGTTCTGAATTTTCATATTAATTCATGAACAATGATGAAATAATAGTTATTACATTAATATACATATAAATTTTAAAATACCTGGGTTTGGGAGAAGGATATTTAATCAATGTATATACAGGTTCTTACCTTTGGTGGCTTAAATGGATAATCTGAAGAAAACGTGATATCCAGAAAAAAAACACCACCTTCATATACAGAACCTGGTGGACCAAGTATAGTCGACCTCCATTCATAAATGTTATCTCCTTTAGGCCCAGCACTAGTTAAAAGAAATCAAAAATCAATATACAGATGTATAAATACCTATATAAACACTTGTATACACATCTATAAAAATTTAGGTCAACATCCTTAAGATGAATGCAATTTATTAATTAGAATAAAATTAAACACGCAATCTAAAGCAACAAGACTAACAGATGTCCTCAAGCACACGGCCATACACTTTGAAATATTCCAAATGAAACACAAACACTACATAACTTTACCCAATGCCTCCTGACATTTGTTATACCCCCTCGCCTACCACACACACAAAGTTAATACTGTGATCCTTTCCATGTGCTCCTCCAAAAAATAATGTACAAGTCAACAGTTACAATTCCAGTAAATATGTCAACCACAGTAATCTATAATCTGCATGATAAAATTTTCAACTAATCTGTAATAACCCCCACCAATATAAGACCAAGTCTTGGGGTCATGAAAACTTTATTATCTTATATACTTAGAATCTATTTCTTATAGGATTTTATTATGTAACCCCAGGCTGGCCTAGAACTGGCAATACTATTGCCTTCCCAACTGGATCATTGTAACTGCAGGCATAATCCACCATGTGCACCTCATCAAATCTATTTATGCTGTATGCTTTAACGTTCCTTTATTTAATATTTCTAACTTTTATTTGACAGAATATAGTCCCTTAAAAAACGTGCTATACTTTTGAGTTTGTCTGTGGTTCTTTCATAATAAGACTCAAATAAACACACTTCTCACCAGAGAAGTAAGTGATGTACCATTGGAGGTCATGACAGTTTGAAGACCCGGATATTGTGTCCTGTTCCTCACCAGTGATGTTAAGCTTCAGTCATAAACACATGTTCCAGATTTCCCACTGCTTAGTTACTATCTTTTCCTGCAGCCAGTATGTATTCTTTGGTCAGACTACAACCATGCAAACAAGCTACTCTTCATTCAAATTTCTTCTCTAGACGTAACACTCACTTGGAATCCTCAGAACTTACTATGACACATTGGCATAATCATGAATTTTCAACTCACATTTGACATCTGTCTTGAGCTCCCTCTTGCCCTATGTGTTTATATGAATGCTATGTTATTAATATGGTCTCATAAATTACTATTTCTTTCCAATGCTTTACAATTTACTACTGTTTGTAATCATTTTGCTGTTGGATTTTAGATTTGCCCAGTGGGAGAGCCTACAAAACAGCACTGACATGCTTCTAACATGCTGGCATCATTTTAGAGTATATTCTCCCTTTTTGGCATGAGAAACGTCAACTCTTCTAGCCTGGAATCAGTCTCAGGAACCGTGGGTCCTTGTAGAGGAATGTTAAGAAATCAAGACTTGAATTCTATTGAACCACATTAACATTTCAATGCAACGTGCTCAACATCAGTATCACATATGGAATAAAAAAATGTAACAGTTCAGTATAACCTAAACTCACAATTTGTGGCTAGTACGGGAACTCTAAGATTCCCGTAAACACTGCACACCTGCTACAAACTGTCATTCTCCATTTGTTTAAATTTTCACGTTTATTTTTAATCATGTGTATATGGGATGGGGTAGGCAGGGAGGACATGTGCACATGAGTGAAGGTGCCCACATAGTCTAGGAGACAGTTTCAGATCCTCTGGAGGTTAGGGCACCTGATATAGGTGCTGGGATTCAAATTCAGGACCTCTGCTAAGGCAGCACATGTCCTTAATAGCTGAGACATGACCCATTTGCCTCTAAGTTTTTACATCACAAATTATCCTGGATTTCTAAATGTAAGTATGCAAATACTTCTGTTTTTTACACTACCCATCAATGTGGAAATGATCTGGAGGTCCTATTTAAATAATAATGATGAAACAGTACTACAGCCATATTAATAACACAGGCGTCATTTTAACATGTTATTAATTCTGCAAAAATGACACTACAAAACTAGGAAGCTTAAGACACAACATCTCAACAAAGGCTATTCTATGCTCAACATCTCAACAAAGGCTATTCTATACTCCAAATGCTTTCTCTGTTTCTGTAACTTCACTGCGACTGCTTCTGCTCTACTGACAGACGTTGCAAATACTTACTTGTGTAAGTACCCAAATATATATAACCAACTTCCAAAGAACAAAATTACCTCAGAACACTTATATTTCAGATGACTGAATAGAAAGTGAGTTGAGGTCAATGCGTTTTAATGGACTGTAGAATTATAGTCTGAAAAGATGGTTCTTTGGACAAATCCACCAATCCTGAGGAAATAAAGATGGACAAGGTGAAGAATCCATCTTAAATCCTGTTATTTGGTAGAAGACCAAAGATTCCCACTGTGAAACTAAATTCTTCCCCTCTTATGCTGCATGAGGAGCTCGTTGAACCCTATTCCAGCAGGACATTAAATGTAACAGAAGCACCTGGCCTACAGGGCCTTCATTTACATTAAGGCATCACGTGGAAAAGAGAGGCTGGGGCAGACCCACCAGGAGGTATGGGAAAGAAGAACTTCCAAACTAAGTCCATTAACTCAAAGCATCTCATAGGGCAGCAGCAGACCTGCCACAGAGGACTCAGCTGAGCAGGAAGTGGGGGAGGGTGATAAGAACCAACCATCTTTCCTGACTGATGTACATTCTTTCTGTTTCTGTTCCTTCCACAGGCAGAACTCCACACACATCCACTTTGCCTTACACTGTATCAGTTCCCTCAGGTGAACAACATCCACAAGAATCCAGCAATGCCATTTCCCAAAACATGATTAAAAAACTAACTTCTGTTTCTCTAACCCTTCCAGCTTTCACCTTAAGCTACTCTTCTTTTAATAGAAAACCCTCCTTCAAAGCTCTGTCTTTATCAGTGTCTCCAATTTCTCTCTGTTTTAAGAGTTTCAAACTGAGCTCCTTTCTCATTTTTCTATAGAAACAACTGTTATCTAAGGTCAACAATGACATCGCTTGTGGGCCCAATGGTCATTTATCATGTATCAATTAGCTAAATTTAAAAGTAGAAAGTCAACTGAAAACCCGAGAAAGCAGAGGAGGGAAGAATCAACAAAGTAAAGTATATATGAAAATCCCATATGAAAAAGCTGTTGATAAGTTAATATACAAAATAAAAGTAAAATATTAATAAACAGGCAGCTTGAGACTCAGCAGTTGAGAGCACTGGCTGCTCTGCTGAGGACCCAGGTTCAGTTCCCAGCAACAGATGGTGACACAGGAACCATTTGTGATTCCAGTGATTTCTCAGGTGTCAATGCTCTCTCTTCAGGCCTTACTGCATGCACATAGTACATACACATAAATGCAGGAAAAACATTTGCTCAAAAAATAAAAGTAAATAAATGTTTTACAAGATAAAACCATGAAACTAATTAAATAGATATTCTGCATATCAAATTCATAGGGAGACTAGTGCCAAATATAAATTCTTCCAACTTCATCTATGGATCAATGCTGCTCCTGCCCCCCCCCCACCAAATCGCAGCAAATTATTCTGTGGGTATCTAATGTTTGTGTTGAGAAGAACCCAGAGTCTTTACTCAGGAAGGTGAACACCAAGAGGGAAATCACCCAACTTGAAGACTGTCAGCACAGGTACTGAGACAGAAAAGGAGGTCAGTGTGCACAGAGAAAGAGAAGAGCAGGACAGAAACCCAGTGTCCCCACAAAGTCACAAAGGTAACAATCGGACAGAGCTACTATAGGAAAGCAAACTGACAGAGGCAATGAAAAATGTGTGCACTTTCCCCCTTTGCCTGTGGATAATTTACTTTGGAAGACACTTTGACAGTTTCTCACTAAGCACATCTTAGCAAATGATCCAGCAATCACATTGTTTTTATTTAACCAGGAAACTGGAAACTCAACACAAAAAACCTATGCATGGCAGGTATATTCAAAATGGTCTAACGTGGAAAGTAACCAAGATGATCTCAATAGATTAATAGATGTAGAATCTGTTACAAAAGGGGCGGGGGGATGGATGGGATAATAGTGAGTAATAGTGTGATTACTTGTGAGCTATTATTTATAGACAATTTATACTGGTGGAAATTCTTTTATATTGATACAAATTCAAATTATATTTGTTATACTGAATATGCACCTATTTCTGTTTACAATATTTGTGCGCATATGCAGACTTATTTTGTCATATTGTATGCATGCATGCTTAAGACATTTTGTATATTGATGCAATTTCAGGATTATTTGTCATATTGCAATATACATTCCTACCTCTGATCAAGACACTTATACACTGTTTACATTTTGAGGTCATTGTCTTCATTTGCTGCACATTTGTTTAAAGACTATTTCATTTTTTTTAATATGAAGCCTTAGTCTTTAAGCTATATATGCATTAAGAATTATAGGTCAATAGTCACCCATGTTTTCCATACTTAGATTAATCAGGTTCTTTAAGTGCATAGAGATTGTATTCCACATAGATAGGTAATCTTCAAACACTCCAAACATCTGTAGGATATGACATTCAAATAATTTAGGATTCTGTTGGCGTGAGACACAGTTGCTACTGGCAGCACCCACCTATTTCCTAGGGAATGTTGGGCACCAAAGACAGCCCACTTGGAGCTTGTGTTCTTCCTGGCAAAACTGGCCTTTGGGCAAAGATTTGCCCCTGCCTCAACTACTGACAAAATGCACAATGACCAGACTGGATGAGCATTAAAAAGACTGCCAAAGCTTGCCAAGATAGGACAAGGAGGTTTTGAAAAAATTCTTGCCTCTGAAAATGGTCTGTCAGTCACTCGAGGCCTTAGCCAAAGTTGGTTGCTCCAATGTTGCAAATGAGACTTTGGGTGACTGCCCAGGTAGCCAGCTGTCTTTGTCATCTACTGCACATTTTGGAAGCTCCTTGATTGCACTTCCTGTCTACTAAAGTAATATTATCTCCTTTCTCAGGCCTTTGATGGGGTTGAAGACTAGATAGTCATAATTACTTTCCTCTTATGACTTAGCCAAGCCATTTTTAATTTAAGATTTAGACTCCTTAGGATAGGATAACTATCAGAACACTTAGCATCTGTTTCTTGTTTAATTTTTGTTCATGCTGGTTGTAATTCTGATTTTTATGTATATTTTTGCCTCTTCTTTCCCCTGGACAATACTTGATATTTGTTCTTCTTATATATAGTTTTGTATTAGGCTTAGAACTCTCTTATTTAGACAAAAGGGGGAGGTGCTGTGGGAATTCCTTCAGCCAATAGCCTTTAAGATACTGGCCCATTTTGGGTGTGGTCTCATGTACTATAAATGCAGACAAAAAGCATGTGTGGTTCTCTTAAGTGCTGGGTTTAGTTCCAGTTTCCACAGCATGCAGAAGACTGCAGATCGTTACCCTTACTGTTTGTCCCCAAATAAATGAAGCTATGTTATGCTCCATTCCAGACTATCGTGGAACTCTTTTGTATGCCAACAGTTACATATAGATGATGAAATACTACTTGGTACAAAAGAGTTATCGAGTCACAAAAAGACAGAGATGTACCTTCAATCCAGATTACTTGGTCAAGAGAAGACAATTTCAAATCTATATACTGCCACACACTTCAAGATTCCTAACATACATCCTAAAACAGGCAAAACTATGGAGGAAGTAAAACAAAGTTAGAAGGTGCCATAGACAGAGACTGATTTGACAAGCTGGATGTATCACTACATATTTGTCAAAATCCATAAAACATGTAGCAGCAAGAAGGAGCTATATGGGACTTTATATGGCAATGCATGTTCAAAGCAAGTTCATGAACTGAAGTATACAACACTCACACCACTGTGGTGCGGATGCCAATGAGGGTTGCACAAAGGAGGCAAGAAGCAAAGGACTACATGGTAAAGCTGTAGTTTCTATAAATTTTGCTGAGTCTAAAATTGCTGTAGGAATAAAGTAAAACATATTAATTCAGAAGACAAACTATGAAACATAAAAATTTGCATGCTAATGCGGTAAGTAGTATATATTTTTCAAGTCTTGGCTTATAAAAAGTGTTTCTAAATTACAAACAGATGTACTCCAAAATTATGCCTTAAACCTAGGTATTTTGGACTCCGGAAACATTTTAACCAAAATACTATAAATGAGGCTCTCCACACCTGCCCATCAATATTAATGTGAACCACTTACCCCCACAATAGTAAATGAATAAATGCATGTAATTTTTTTTTAGTAAGTAACACTAAAATTCAATGTTTACTGTGCCATCAGGTTAGGCATTCAAAACTACATTATCTACACTACCTCAGTTTAACCAGCATAGCTTCTTCAAGTTCACGTAGTTGGCAAATATGCACTTTGGCCTCTGAAATTTTCTACTCTTCCAAACACAACTTTACAGCCCAGAACCAAAGAGACAAAAAGATCCTAGTCACAAAGAATGAAAGCCCAAAAGAAAAGATTATTCTTATTCAATGATTAGAAACTGAAAGGTGGAGGACACAACATTGTCAGAGGGACCTGTGGTCTGTGAACAGGGAGGGAAATGAGCCAATCAATCAGCCTAAGACAGGAAAGTAGTCAAGGAAAAGGGACAGACCAGCAAACATGTCATGTCATAGATAAAATGAAGGAGGAGTTTTTCTACTGTCATCCTGTGACAGTAGAAGAGACAAAGGAAGCAGGACAAAGACAATAATGAAGGAACAGACGCTGGCAAAAGAGCAGGCACATCCTTTGCAACTAAGATGAGGACTGTAAACTGAAACCTGGGTTATAGTGAGGAAGGAAACATCTACAGCTATTAGTCAACCAGTAAAAAGTATCAGCCAATGTTACTGTTCTGTGTGGAAAGTTGATATAATGTGTGAAAATATACATACACTTACTGCTGACTGTTTCTAAAGGCACTGAGACCATTTTCAGATATCCTTTTAAATTAAAACATTTCTAGAAGTAAGTTAGCATATAACCTAGCAGCTTAATCAATGCTTTGAAATTAAGACAAATCCATCTTTGTTTCCTACGTGTTGAGAGTATAGGAGTATGCTACCACACTAGGTTTTATTTTATGGGGGGATTAAACCTTGATGGTAGCCTACACTGGCCTCAAGACTACAGCAATTTTCCTCAGTTTTGGGATAGGATTTTAATGAGGTGTTACTACTTCCAGCTTAATCTGTTCTTGATATCACCAAGGTTCTGTTAATGTCATTTGAAAATCAAGTTTCAGCAAGGCATTTCAACTTCAAGCTTAGTTATCTTAATGGGTATTTTATAGTTTTGAATATTGCATTCATTTTCATGTGGAATGTGGCTTGTTCTCAACTACCTTTCTACATCTTAAAAATCAGGTATAATTTAGTAATAATCATAAATAGCTAAAGAAAAAAAGCATGCTTCACAGCTATAAATTGGCCTTAGAATCACATAATTTATACACTGCCCATAATTACACAGAATTAAACTAGTGATGTGGAACTATACCTACAGTTTGTACCATACCTGAAAAAAATTTTACTTAGAAGATATATAAGCTTCAAAATAAATAACTGAGCGTGTGGCTAATCCCCTGAAAAACAAGTTCAGAGAAGGATCATTAAGGCTATACGCGTCATGTATATAATGTATAGGAATGTATGTATATAATGTATAGGAATAAAATGTATAAGAATAAAAATGTATCTGCCATTCACTTCAGAATTAGTTCATTTCATTTAAAAAATGAACAATCCTGGAAAGGAAACTGGTAACTATTAATATTGCTAAAATAAACAGTAACTTCTAACACTGATACATGTTTGCACAAAGGGGCAGTCACCACAGCCTCTTGGCATGAGTACTATGGAAAGAAAGGAAGAGAACAGAGAAAGGAACTCATGAACTAGATGGATCTTATTGGGACAATTAAGACAGTAAAAAAAGAAGTTCACCAAAAACCTCCTAGTCATTTGCATACAATCCAGGAATAAGGTTCAATAAATGAATGTTTATGTATTTAAAGAACATTAAAGTTACAAACATCTACAGCAGTACAAAATTAAATAAAACCACCATATCTAGCTGGCACTTTGCCTCCTTGCACCCAACAATTTCTGTGCCCTACTTCTCCTTTCCAAATTTATGACCGTCTCCTTAGTTACTCCTAACATGTGTACATATGATCACACATAGATTATATATTTAGCCTACTGTATCCATTTACTGCTGTTCATATATACATGTGCCCAGGATGAGCACTTGAAATTTAAAAGCCCATCCCCGGAGGAAGTCAATGACTGCCTACAGCTCTTCCTCTAATGGAGGACATGTGGAATTTCTCCTGTCCACTGGAATGTCAACTAACACTGTCAGTAGCCAGTGCTGCCCAGAGAATATACTGCTGAGGTCTCATGGGTGCATTTTCCATGTCATATCGAAATATAAGGCAGGAGACAGGAACTTCTTTAATTTCAGTCTGAAGATTTCACAGAGGTAAGAGCTCTCTAGTGGCTTCGTTGCTTTGTTTTTCTGATTTTCAGGTTGAACCCCAATATCTATTTCTGAGTTTTTATTAATAGTGCTACATCTGGCGCCCAATGTTTGGGGTGCAATTCATGAAAAAGTCTTTTGCCTGTGACTTTTTAGCCACCGACACAGGCCGGAGCTACACTTGGGATTATAGCTCCACCCAGCAAGGTTTTCTTTATTTTGCTCCCCAAGCCTCTGAGAAAGTTTGGGATATTCCTGTTGTAGCCTCTCTGAAATAGTCTCCAGCTGCACCCAACTCCAGAAGCACCTGGGTTCCAAACGCCACAGGACTCACCTGTCCTAGACTGGCTAGTTCTGCCCTCAGGCAGTCCCCCCCCCATGTGTGCATCTTCTGAATAATCCCCAGGGTGTTTGTCAGTCTCTCTCTATTCTCCACTATGAGTTGCGACTCTCACTGAACCCCCTTCTTGGGCTGCTGCCAGGCTAGAAAGGTGCCTTCAATCCAGTCAGGCTTCTACTGTTCTAAGCCTCACATCTTCATCAACATCAGCAGCAGGATTTATTAATACAACTGGGAATTCTTAAAGGGAGGAATTATTTAAAAGAAGAGTTTTACCCCACATTAAAAAATGGGAAAACCATTACAAAGAAGGAATTTGGGTCTCCGTATGATAATATACTAGGCAGTTTGAAAATCGAATGATTAAATGAGAGGATATCTAATTTAGATGGGATTTATGTAATGTCAATTGTAAACATTATCAGCTTTATTATTTCTGTCTTACCACTAAAAAAGTAGGTTAATCTGAGCGCTAAGATACAAGCCTTAGAAAAACCTAATAAAACAGATCACAGGTATATTCAAATCAAGACAGCAAAAAAATTTAATGGAGAGTGAATTTTAGCATTGCATTATAAGAACAGAGAGAAACAGCCTAAGGTTTTCAAACACCAACCTTAATATATCCACTGCCCTTACAGGAATTGCCAGATGGCAGAAGCTCAGTTATAGCTAACTGGACTCCTGTGCCAATGTTAGATTTAAAAGGATTCAAGGAAGCAACAGTCTCATATATGGCATGTATTCACCTTTTGTGAAGCAAATGTTAAACTCACGGTCAGTTTTTAATAGAATTATCCCTAAAACTGGATAGAATTGGATAATGGTGTTTTAGAGCCCAGTCCACAATTATAATTGAGTACCTGGTTCAGAGAAGAGGCTAAGCTTAACGGAGTAAAGCTAAAGGTAGGAAATCTCCCAAGATCACATTCTTGGAGAAGGAGATTATGCTACTACAGAAGGACAAGCTATATATGAGGACCACACCCTGGATTTATGCCACACAGCAGCTTTCAGTGTTTGGGACAGAACTGAAGATGTAGGAAAGAAGATGGAATCATTTTCTAAAGTCATACAGGGCCCAAAAGACTAACGAATGTAGGTCAATGAGGACTATTCAAGATATCCTTTGCCTTCGGGAAACTCTGTAAGGGGCCTCTGTAGGAGCTTATGTCAAATCTGGTCCAGTTGTTTCCTGCCATCATAGAGAAAATTCCTTCCCAGAGTGATTAAAGAACCTAATGTCTACTGTAAGAAATCATACTGCTCTGGATAATAGAACGGCTATAGGAGAACAAAAAATTCAGGAGAAACCATAAAGTGAGTATTTTGACAAACTTCTATAAATGAACAAAAGAGCAAATAAATGGTGTTGTCGTTCAAGGTCTGGTAGACACAGATGAGGATTAACAATAATTTCATCAGAATCTTGATATCTAAATTGGCCTCTTCAGGATGCCAATGTTCATCTTTTAGGGATCGGAACTTTATCTCAGGTAAAGCAGAGCACCATATGGGTCAAATGTACAGGACCAGAAGGACAGAGAGGAATATTAAAACCATGTGTGGCTAACATAGCAATGAATTTGTGGGGAAATGATTTATTACAGCAATGGAATGCTAGTATTAACATTCCCACAATCTTAGAAACAAGCCATAATTTAATATATGCTTCTGGAAAAACTATTTTAAGATATTATAAAGAACAGACACTGACCAATCAGGTTGTACAAGAATAGGGCACAACAGCTGCTGAAATTTCAAAGGCACCAACAGCTCTACCTTTAAAGTGTTTCACAGACAAATCAGTATGGGTGAAGCAATGGCCTTTAACAATAGAAAAACTGCAGGCTTTAGAACAGCTGGTACGGAAGCAACTAGATACACAGCATATTGAAGAATCAACCAGCCCTTGGAATTCTGTCCTATTTGCTGTTAAAAAGAAATATGGCAAAAAGGAGAATGGTAACAGATCTAGGAATTGATTCAGTCAATGGGACCTCTACAGTCTTGAATTTCTTTTCTTTACCGATAGCCTAAAGGATGGCCTCTTTTATTATTATTATTATTTTATTATTAGTATTATTGATTTAAAAGACTGTTTCTTCACTATATCTTTATAAGAGAAAGAAAAAATTGCTTTCACAGTGCCTACTTATAATAATTCTCAGCCTGATAAGAGTTTATCAAGGGAAGATTCTCTTGTTAAAAAGTCGCACCCCCTGCCAATATTTTGTAGGTCAGCCATTGGAAATTATACATAAGCAATTTCCTGAATCTAAAGTTTACTATTACATGGACATTTTGCTATCTGATTCAAATGTAGATACTTTAGAAAGAAAAAAGTAAATTTTGCCTTCTTGAAGACTACAAATTGCTTCTGAAGAAAAAAATACAAAGAAGAGATTCTATTAATTATTTACGCTATAAAATAAGTTTACAAAAAAATTAGACCCCAAAAAATGAAAATTAAAAGAGATTGATTGCAGACTCTTAATGACTTCCAAAGATTGCTAGAAGACATTTCACATGTATGGTGGCACTATTGGGATAAAACCTGATGACCTGATTAATTTAAACATAACCGTAGATGGTGAGAAGTTAAATAGCCCCAGGGAATTAGCTGAAGCTCAAAGAGAATTTGGCTTTGATTGAAGAGAAATTACATGTGAATTACATGAGGGCACATGTGAATTGTGTGGATTCGAAACTTTACTGCATTCTGGTCATATTACCTGCCAAACATTTCTCTACAAGAATTTTAAAGCAAAGGGAAAATATTATCTTAGAATGGATCTTTTAAATCACATAAACCAAGTAAAAAATTAAAACTTATGTGGAAAAGCTTTAATTCTAAAAGGAAAATTAAGACTTTGTCAATTAGCAGAAATAGACCCAGCAGAGATTATAGTACCTTTAGTGATAATATTGACAAATTATTAGGGAAAAAGTGAACAAAGAGATTAACAGCAACTATCCCAAAGGTAAGAGAATTCAACTTATAAAGAGAACTTACTGGATATTTCCTTGCACTGTGCGGGAATATACCAATAAAATGGAACCCCTACAATCCATACCGATGCAAATAAATCAGGAAAGCCAGAATATCAAGTAAATATTAAGTAAAGTGAATCAAAGCCCTTATGATTCTGTCCAAAAGTCAGAATTATATGCTATTCTCCTGGTACTAAGGGACTTTAAAGAACCTCTCAACAGTTACTGATTGATAATATGCACAAAGAGTTCTTCTGCTGATATTGATAACAGTCAGGTAAAAAGCTAAACAAAGGAAATTAGATTCAAAGTTCCTGTTTTGAAAAGAAAAAAGGGGGATATAGAGATATGATAGGATAAAAGATTATTGAATCTACTTTTAAAAAGCAACTACTAGTTTTAAATGTTTTACATTAGATTGGATTTTTTATACTGTATACAATTTTGGACATTGATACAAATTTGAGATTAATTTTATTAAAACATATTATACATATATTTCCAATCTTGTTCAAGGTATTGTATCTACAGAACTCATTTGACAATGTAATGTGAATTTCTAGTACTTGAAAATTATTATTACCAATTGTTTAGGCCAGTAAGGAAATGCAGGTTAGTAGTTAATCATCTATTATAATCAAATTTGTAATCACATTAGGTATGTTTTCAAGGTGAAACAAAAATATATTTTAGATAGACGGGTCATCTTCAAACACTTCAGAGATCTACAGAATATGGCATTTAAGATGTTTTAATATCTTAGGTTCTTTTTTATGACAATGAGACATGTCTGCTCCTGGCAGCACCAATCTACTTCAGAGAAGATGATGGACATCAAAGAAATTCCATATAGAGTGTACTTTCTTTGTGGCAAAAGTAAGCTACTGGGCAAGAAAATGCTTTTCCTCAACTACTGACAGTATGCTGTCTAGCTGGAGGATACAAGGGAGAGTGACTGACAAATGCTGTCAAAATAAGGAGGGACAGTGCTTCAGAATATTCTGTTTCACAGAGAAGTTTGGGGGATATGCTAGGCCTGTAGGCCGAAGGTGAATAACCTAATATTGCTGAGGAACTTTGGGTGACTGTCCAGGCAGCCAGCTGTTTCTGTCATTTCTCACATGTTCTGGAAGTTGCTTAATCACACTTCCTGCTTCATCAGTTAATATTATTTCCTTCTTGGGTCTCTGAGGGAGTTGAAAATTAGTTATAGTTCTTGTTTATCATATGCAGGAAGCAAGTTATGAGAGAAAGTAAATTATGTACAAGACTTTGGACTCACCAAGATAAGATAGATAAGGAGTATTTTCTCTGAATTTGTCAAATGCAAATGGACTAAACATTGTTTATTTATTGCATGTATATACTGTATACAGTTATTGTACTTATTGTATATACTTTTCTTCTCTGTATATATTTTTCTTACATTAGTTATATCCTTTTTGATTTTAGACAAAGGGGGGAAATATTTGTGTTTTAATAAATAAAGCTTTCCTGAAGATCAGAGGGAAAAGCAACCATGGTAGTCAGCCATACAGACCAGAGAGTGGTGGCTTTAATCTCACACCTTTAATCTCAGGACTCCGGAATTAGAGGCAGATGGATCTTCATTAGTTCAAGAGCACCCTTGGCTACACAAGACTGAATCTGTCTAAAAGAGAAACAGAGCTCACACAAAAGTGAGCTCTTGGGATCCCACACCCTTAATCCCAGCACTAGGGAGGTAGGGATAGGAGTGATAGGGCTGGGCAGAGAGAAGAATATAAAGGGGAAGAGACAGGAACTCAGTGGAGTGTGGGGTATGGAGTCTTCAGGATTCGTGGAGACAGGATCTCGCCCATTTTCGGTCTAAGGTAAGACCCAGAGGCTGACTGCTTTGCTTTCCTGATCTTCAGGTTGAACCCCAATATCTCTCCCTGGGTTATTAGTCATGCTAAACACTGCAGATTATGGTGTTGGGTACCCATAATCATTTATTCTCAACCTTTTTAATGATTTGTGAGTTACCGTTATATTCTCTAACTGCTGAAAAAAGATGCTTCTTTGATGAGGGGGTGAGAGCTATACTTATCTGTGGGTATAATGATACATATTTAGAATACAATTACATAGTATATTATTGGTTTAGAAAAAAGGTAGGTTATTCTCTCAGTTCTATAACTTCTCTCCTCATGTATAGTTGGCTGGTTTACAGTGTCAAGCATGAATCCCCTCCTACTGAATGGGCTATAATCCAATTAGCTTTCGGTTACCTCCAAGATAAAACTGCCACTACTGCACCACCGTGAGTGTCCTGTCATTGTCGTGTTTGTAGGCTTTCCACATGGGAAGACTATGTTCTTCTCCCTTGGCAGCCTTCACAGCACCTGTCAATATTGAGAATTGGTGCTCAAGAAGAAGGCTTCCAGGTCAGTTCCAGCTCGATCACTCCTACTCCTGTGTATGAAGAGCACAGTCTTCAGCAATAAGGTTGTAGCCTTCAGGCTCTGGAGAGTAATGTGCAAGAAAACAGCCCATACTGTTTGGGGAGACTTGTACTCCTAACAATTTGAAGGGAATATTTCCCAAGCCTGGCATCAGGGTATTTGTCAGAGCCAGGCAATGGTGGCACACGCCTTTAATGCCAGCACCTGGGAGCACAGGCAGGTGGATCTCTGTGAATTCGAGGTTTACAGAGTGAGTTCCAAGACAGGCTCCAAAGCTACACAGAAAAAAAACCCTGTCTTGGAAAAACAAAATTAAAAAAAAAAAAAAAAAGGAAAAGAAAAAGAAAACAATTGCCTGGTGAGGATGCAAGGAAAGGGAGCGACATTCGCTACTGGTAGGATGGAAAATTGGCGCAGCCACTATGAAAATCAGTGAGGAAAAATCATGAGAGCTAAAATGTACGTACCATATGACCCAGCTATACCACCCTTGGCATCTGCCCACAGGACTCATTATCATACTCACTTGCTCAGGCATGTCTGTTGCTGTCTATTCACAAAAGATAGGAAATGGAAATAACCAGTGCTATGGACCACAGATTACGCAGTCAGAGTTCAGTGCATCCTTCAGGGGTCAACTCCTCAGAGATGCTTATCTCATACAGATGCACCTCATTTAGCAAGGCATGAGGAGTATCCAGAGATGCACATCTTATCAACCTTATCTGCGAGACGATAAGGAATATTGCCTTCTGAATGTGTTAGCTGTCTCTATTGCACACTTCTTGTGGGAAGAGCTCTTTCCCTCAGATTACAGCCTGGGAATTCTTCCCACAGCATGACAGTATGTTAATCTTCCCTATGCATTGCATATTGGATGATTCCCGCAAGAGAGCAATCATAGTCAATATCCTTGCTCTCTCAACCAGGTGTTTATATAAACTTGTAAGTCTTCCCTCCTGCAATTATCTTCCTTGGCAGACAGTTGGTCAATGTTAGTATCCAGGCAAAGAGACCTCTATTGAGACATTCAGACACCCACGGACAGGAATTATGTTGAGCCAGAGCTCTGAGAGGTAGAGAACAAGAGCATTCTGGATTCACTCTGCCAGCAGATAAGGAAATGTTGTCCCAAGCTAACCTTGCATCAACCTTAAAGCAAATCCTTAACTCTTTGAATGTATTTTTACCTTGGTCTATTGAAGAAAGAAGTTTACTAACTATATTTTACCCTGAGAGATAGCATAGAGTGTAATCCTTGGAGCCAAAAAGGCTTCTTTCAGTCAGCTAACATCTGGCGAAAGTGCTAACATGAACCAAATACGACATACTTCCTTTTCTTATTTACCTTTGTTGCCTAGTTAGGCAATACTCCCTCCACCACCAGAGAAAAGTCGCACATTGAGAAAGGATGATTCTTGCCTTGCTCCTGGTTTTCACTGATTATAATCTCTAGTTCATTTACCTAGTTACATTTAAGATAAAACAGCAAAAGCACATGCATTCCCTTCTTAGATTTCCCAGAGAGCTTAGCCTTTCTCTCTCCTTCCCTTCAAGAAGTTCCCGAAGGCTTCAACTACCCCCACCTTGAGCCATTGAGTAAGGCTATGTGTAACACATGAGAAGTAGTTATATTGTTTTGAGACCTAGTCTTTTTTTCATATATCAAGAGTAAGGCATACACACTGTTTTCCTCCTGGTCCCGACAATGTTGTTCAGTGGTTTATAAGGGGAAAAATAGTATTTGTTTTCGTGTGTTATTTATCTCAGCTGAAAGTGAATCAAAATTTCATGATTATTAAGTGCAGGCAACTGCAGAAGAGGAAGATGAATAAATGACACAGGAAAATAAGCCTACTAAAGAGGAAGACCTAGACATTTGCTGGTCTGTCTAACTCTCCTCCACAGAATGCCTTTTTAAAAAGGGGGGGGGGAGGGATTAGAACACTCAGTGTTAAAGAAGCATTCAGAAGAAAAGACTAAGCCATAAAAATATCAAACAAAATTAACTTTAAATTTAATTTAAATGCTTTAAAATTCTTAATACTAAATCTAAAAAAAAAATCCCTAACAATAAAATACTACAGCTTACTAGGAGGTTTGTAGGCATCTTGATGCTGGTAAGCACGCCAAGCTCTAGTGCAGCTTGTAATGAAATCAATGGTGGTTTGACTGAGATGTCCCCTTCATTGTCTTGAGCATTTGATCATTTGTTCCCCAACCAATGGCACCGATTGGAGGTTTAAGAGGTGTGGCCTTGTTGGAGAAAGTATGTCGCTGAGGGGAGTTCTGAGAGTTTAAAGATGCAAGCCAATTCAAGTCTGCTCTATTTGCTTCCTGCTTGCAGTTCAAGATGTGAACCCTCAGCTTCTGCTCCAGCAATCACGCTGCCACACCTCCTCTCCATGACGAACTCTTATGACTTTGGAACCATAAGTTAAACCAACCCATACGTCTGTGAGTTGCCTTGGCATGGTGTTTTCTCACAGCAACAGAAAAGTAACTATACA
This sequence comes from Alexandromys fortis, assembly GCF_014885135.2. Lineage (NCBI taxonomy): Eukaryota > Metazoa > Chordata > Mammalia > Rodentia > Cricetidae > Alexandromys > Alexandromys fortis. Next base: position 4,793,422 of record NW_026067898.1, read on the forward strand.
AAAGCCTAAACAAACTCTCAGAGTACCTATTTGTAGCTCATTATTTTCACTTTGTCAACTTGTTTGATTCATGAAGACCAAGTTTGAAAATGTGGCTTCAAACAAAACACTCTGTCAGGTACTAACTTTTGTTTAAATATGATGCTTAAATAAAATTCCTGAAATACAAAAAAATTTCAAACTTTAATACATTTGTTTACTGCTTATTGCATGCTTTATTAACGAACATCTTCCATGGGAAGTTAGACTACAATAATAAAATTTATTTGAAATAGCATGCACTATAAGGCTTAAGCAATGGTACTCAGAAAACTCGGTGTTAATGATCAGTCTCAGAAACATTTACTGAGTGCCTACCATGTGACAGATACCTTTAGATATTTAAAAGCAAGGCTCTATTGTCATCATCAATACTGGTTCATTCAAGTAACAAGGGGACAATAGGTGAAAAAAAATCAGCACAGAAAATATTCCAGTAATGGTGCTAATATAGGTCCCAACCTACTGATACTGGTCCCAACGCCACTAACGCTGGCTACCTGCTGGAAACAAACAGGGAATGCTAAAATTCACCAGTCCCAATCCCTGCCACACCAGCTCCAGCAATTCTGATGTAAGGTTCTGAGGTGAAGCTGGATGATTCAGCACTGGGGAACGGAGAGGAACTAAATCAAAGCATGTCACTGCTCAGAAACGATTAACCCAAGCTTTGTAATTGTACAGGTAAGTGTAACATGCTATGTTAACTTTTTGCCAAACCTCATTACATCTGTGTATTATCAAGGTAATATTAAGTCTCAGCCAGAGGCATGCCAGTTATCCTGAAAAACTTCCCTGTCTCTTTGAAGAGACCAGATGTGAAAACGTTCCCATTTTTCTTTACATAATGCATTGAGTGAGTCGTGCATCTACACTTGCCGTTAAAGCACATATTAGGACATTTCAGGGTCCTCCCTTTTCTGCTTTCATATATTCTGTTTTCCTCTCTACTTATAAGTCCAAAACAGACTTGAACCTGGGTCCTTTAAAAGAACAATCAGTGCTTTTAACCACTGGGCCATCTCTCCAGCCCCAGCACATTCTATTTTAAGCACTGGATCTAGGAATGAATTATGGATGTCTAGACTTGAAAGGTGATTGCAGATCACAGTGCCTACCACTTGTTCTATAAATGAAATAAATGATTGTTCAAAGACACAGAGCTGATATGTGGCAGAATCTGAATTTCACCATTTTGTATAACCAATTTCAGTATTATTTTATCAGAAATTTAAGGATTTCTTCAAGTTTTTTTTTTTTCTGATTTGTTTTGTTTTTCTACCTCTTCAACCAATCCTGCCTCTTCCTTTGAATTCAAGAAATAACTGGAAGGTCCTACACAACGCCGAGACTGACTTCTCCCTCGTTCTGATTTATCTAATACATAGTTAGACCTCACTGATGGAAAACCAAACAGAACACAACAATGTGAAGTCAGAAAATGTTAGCCGCATAAACAGTTGCTGAAGACCCAGATGAACAAGTAAAATTTTACAGCAGCTCTGAGGCTAAGAGCAAACTGAATAACCCAATATTCACTGTATCTTTATTAACAGATGATGTGGGAGTGATTTCTTACTAATAAAGAAACTGCCTAGGCCCATTTGATAGGCCAACCCTTAGGTAGGCGGAGAAAGACAGAAGAGAATGCTGCGAAAAAGAAGCTTAGTGAAGGAGTCGCCATGATTCTCCCGCTCCAGACAGACGCAGGTTAAGATCCTCCCTGGTAAGCCAGCTCGTGGGCTACACAGAATATTAGAAATGGGTTAGAACAATATGTAAGAGCTAGCCAATAAGAAGCTGGAACTAGCCGGGCCAGGCAGTGTTTGAAAGAATACAGTTTCCGTGTAATTATTTCGGGCATAAGCTAGCCATGCGGGCGGCCGGGTGCCGGGGACGCAGCCCCGCCGCTCCTATTTCAACAGATGGCGCCCAACGTGGGGCTAAATCCACTTAAAAACCTGAGAAGCCTTAAAAATAAGGGAAACAGAGTTTAACACAGATTTTTGCTGTTTTGTTGGTGACATGCTGTAGAGAGATTCCTGATTCAGCAACAGCAGCAGAGAAAAAAAGCTGCGTCATTTTAAAGCGCGGCTTCCTGGTGCTATGCTGCCAGCGTGAACTCTGGCTTTAAAGCATTTCAAGGCTTTTATGGGACTGGATGTTTCTGTTCCCACTTGGGATCGGAGGAGATTGCTCTGAGACCTGCCGATGGCTCAGCGTTCCCTGCCTACACCTGGGCAGATGGCGGAATCAGGCTTAGGCAGGCGGAAGAGCATGGCGGATTCCTGCTGCCATACAGAGACGCGTTTTCAGACTGCGCAGTGCTCTGCGTGTCAGATTTGGCTGTAACTTGGATAAAAAGAGTTTCTGTGCTGCACACTCAGTCTCAAAATTAAATTGCTGATTGCGGCTCCAATGTAAACTGCTGTTTGCCTGTAACTGTGCTCAGCTCAAAAGCACCAAATGACTCTGAGGCAGGAGCGGCTGCTCCTTGCTGAACTGTGCTGATCTCAGGCAGGAACTACCGTAATTACCTTAAAACCGTGCAGTTAAGGTTTAGACTGGGCAGGACACAGGCAGTACCGTATTACCTATACATGGTGCAACTTAAGTTTTTAAGAAATGCTTAACATTTTAAGAAATGCTCCTGGAAAAAAAAAAAAAAATTACAGATTCACAGTAAAACAGATTCAGACACCGTTGGATGAATGTACGTAGGCTTGGGGAAAAAAAGAGAATATAAAGAATAAAGTTAATGTCTTAAAAAGAAAAAGGGTAAAGTCTTTAAAGAGACAGAGTACAGAAGTACAGATAGTTATAGATTAAGAGAAATAAAGAAAAATAAGCCACGTAAAAATGAAAAATTCACAGAGAGTCTGGATTATGTACATTGTGTTTTCTTTAAAATTTTTGACTGTGAAGGAGCTAAGTACAAAGAGACATTTTATTATATGGGCTGCTAAGCTGAACCTGCACATATGTTCTAAAGGTATCTTGACTTCAAAATTTGGATCTAAGGATATGATGCTTTGGAGAGGGTCTTCTTTTGTTTCCACAGAGGATGTGACCCTATGGATTGCATCTATCCCGGTATGGTATGATAGACCACGCCCTCCTGAAAGGTTGCTGTGAACACCCTCAAAAAATTACTTCACTCAACTGCCAACCGAGATGAACCTGACACACAGGTTACACCCTAAATGATCTGATTAACAGTGCCCCCATTCAGCAGGAAGCAGTTTGGAGAGAAAAAACTACGCCCATGTTCCCAAATATTGTTTATAAATGTTCTTTTACATTTAAAGGGGGATATGATATAGATATGAATAATTTGCATTGGTATGGATTTTAAGGTCAATTTTGTTATATGTATATGTATTTTTGAACTTGATTAAGGTATTGTGATTATGTAGTTCATTTAAAATGTAATGTATAATTAGGAAATATAGGTTGTTAATGGATAATCATTGCTAATAGTTAAGCTTGTAGTCATGTTAGTTAGATTTTCTAGATATATAGAGATATATTTCAATTAGATAGGCATTCTTCATATCTTTCAAAGACTGCAGAATATGGCATTTAAAATATTTTAATAACTTAGGACTTTTCATGACAAGGAGACACGTCTGCTCCTGGCAGCACCAGCTACTTCAAGAGGAAGATGGGCATCGAAGAGGATCCTTATGGAGTTTGATAGCCATTTGGGCAAGAAACTGCTCTTGCCTGGACTGTTGCATAAACTGGACACAGAGAACCCGCAGAGAGAGGACTGCTGAACTTGCCTAAAGGTGAGATGACCTTTTGGGGTTCCTGCTTCATGAAAGAGTCTGTGAGACATTCTGCAGGACACAGCAAAAAGTGACTGAACTGTCTTTGGAATTTCTTGCTTGATGAGAATGTCTGCTGGATACTATGGGCCTGTAGGCCGAAGATGGATGCCCCAAAGGTACCAAAGAACTTTGGGTGACTGTCCAGGCAGCGAGATGTCTCTGTCATTTCTAGAGTTTTCTTATTTCTTGTTTACTTAGGTAGTATTATATCCTTCTGGAGTCTTTGATGGAGTTGAAGAATGAATATAGTTTTCCTTAGTTATGATAAGAGATAAAATAGATATAAATATTGTAACTGTAATTCTTGTTTGATAACTGTTTTGCTATATGTAATTTTACTATGTTAAAATGAAAGCCTTCCTTTTTGTTTAAACAGAAAAAGGGGAAATGATGTGGGAGTGATTTCTTACTAATAAAGAAACTGCCTAGGCCCATTTGATAGGCCAACCCTTAGGTAGGCGGAGAAAGACAGAAGAGAATGCTGCGAAAAAGAAGCTTAGTAAGGGAGTCGCCATGATTCTCCCGCTCCAGACAGACGCAGGTTAAGATCCTCCCTGGTAAGCCAGCTTGTGGGCTACACAGAATATTAGAAATGGGTTAGAACAATATGTAAGAGCTAGCCAATAAGAAGCTGGAACTAGCCGGGCCAGGCAGTGTTTGAAAGAATACAGTTTCTGTGTAATTATTTCGGGCATAAGCTAGCCATGCGGGCGGCTGGGTGCCGGGGACGCAGCCCTGCCGTTCCTAATTCAACAAACAGAGGCAAATATACCAATCTCTAAACAACCCAAAAGCTTAGAATATGACTGAAAATTGGTAGGCTACACGACAGAGATAAGACACAAGGTGGTTAATGGATCTCATAATAAAAACTATTGAAAACCCTAAAAAAAAAATATCTGAGCATGTCCCAGACTTTAATTATAGTTTACCAACATTAACTTTTATTGACAAATGTAAGAACAGAAATAAGATCTCTACTATTTCCCACACACACTGGCTTCCTAAATGTCTTGGACGAGTAACACTAAAGTATTTACACTCTATAGATATACAAATAGAAGGTTTGCTCAGATCACCTTCTACCTTGTGATGGGCACGAGTTCTTCTCATAGGCCAATGTTCTTCCAAATCATACAGCAAGGAAGCTATCACTCAATCCACCAAAAGAATTCTACCATCTGTGCTATTAAAATTTCTTGCATGACACAGCAGTCTTAGAAAGACTTCCAACGCCCATTCTAACGATTAGCAGAAGCACAGTGAGTCTGTAAAAATGTTATAATCGAAGCTTTTATTACGGTACATTGCCTCTGTGAGGAGACAAAGGTTTTAACTCAAGTGTTGACACTCCAGTATGAAAACTAAAATGTACTTGAGAAAGTGAAAGGGCTGTGACTCTGAGAAGCATGACTCTCCATCTCATGCCTGTAGAGAAGGAAAGATGTGCCAAAGCGTCAGTGAAAAGCTTCCAGAACATACTTATGAAGCCTCAAGTCATCTGTCCCTCTCGGTAGTCGGTGCGCTAACTGCATAGTCAACTAGCTAGCTCTACCTAACAATACGACAGAAGGAGAAATGTTCTGTGACATTTTAAACAATAGCTGTTTTAGTTTCACAGGGACTTTGTCATGAGACAGAGCAGTTTCTCTACTTTTAAGCCACAATCCACCTGAAAGTCTGGTGACTACACACCCACATCTACAGTGGTATATTATCTATATTTTAATAAATAAATCAACCGAAAAGCAGAAAAGCAAAGCAGCCAAGCCTCTAGAGAAGTCTTACCTCTACCAAGGCTGGGCGACCTTGATACATATGATAACTAAAACAGACTAAGCCTCTCTCTCCTCCCATTTTATATTCCCTCTATTGCTGGGATTAAAAGCATGACTCCCTAGGACTGGGATTAAAGGTGTAGGCCACCACCACCAGGATTTGTTTCTGCATTGATCTTGTGTAGCCCAGGGTGGCCTTGAACTCACAGAGATTCATCTGACTGTCCCCACAAATCCTGGGATTAAGGGTGTGTCACCACTGCCTGACCTCTAGTGGCTTTAGCTTAGCCTCTGGTCTTCAGGTAAGATTTATTTATTGGAATACAAATGATATATCACTACACACATCCTTTTTATTTTACCTTGTATTAACTAGGAATTACATTTTATTCTAGCTTGTGTATATGTTACAGCACCTTACACATCTGCAAATGCTTACAAAATGTTCACCACTTAACACATTACTGAATGAATGCTATTGAATAAATATCAAACATGATAAAAATACCTCATGACCCAAAATTAATTCTAACAAAAACCAAAACATTTCCTATCTACTACTTAATACAAATTCATCCTAAGCCCAAAATTTTAGCTGTGACAAATAAAAAAATCAAGGTCAACTGACTAAATTTACAGGTATGAAAACGGCCAAATGTAATACAGTATAACAAACAGAACCAAAGACGGCTCTAACAGCTCACTGGACTATGAAGGTGTTTACCATCCCTAAACACGGTGGTTCTCAACCAGTGAGTCATGACCCCAGGAGAGGAACTACCCTTTCACAGAGGTCACCTAAGACCATCTGAAAATACAGATACTTACATACGATTCATAACAGTCTCAAAATTACAGTAACGAAGTAGCAACAGCAGCAATGCTATGGCCGAGGAGCACAACACGGGGAGGGATATAAGGTCCCAGCGTGAGGAAGGTGGAGGACCGCTCCGTAGCACACACTCAAGTTTATGAGTGCGTAACTACAAGGCAATTTATTCCAACAAGTATGTTTTTTTAAAAGCACCATCCTCAGTTAATCACATAAATGATTAGAGCTGTCAAGTAAATAATACGGATATGTCTAAACAAAGCATTATACTAAATGAAGAAACTCAGTCACTGTATTAATACAGTCATGATGGGTGATGTACCTACAGAACATTCTAGAAGAGGCAAAACTAGTACCAGAAACAGAACAGTAATTACCAAGTAGAGGGTAGAGAAACTAACACAGCCATGTAAAATATTTACTGGTTTAGCTAGAGTGTTCAAAAATCACCAAACAAACCAGTAAGTTATTTTAGAACTAATTTTTTCTCCATATTCTTCTTTCACAAAAACCCTACCCAATTAACCTTTACATTACTAAAATACAACCCTTTTAATTTTGCTATGGCCATTACTAAGAAATTTTATGACTTCTAAAATTAGTATCGATACACTCTTAAACAAATGATTTCTCATTCTATCGTCAATGCAAGCATTTATTCATGATTTAAAAATGTTTTAATCGCCTTTGTAGTATTGCGATTTATTTAAAGTTTGCCATTTTAAAATAAACAATCTTATAAATTTTGACAAATGCATACAGCCCGGCAACACTGAGAAAATTAGGTTACAGTGCCACTGACCATTTCAAAAACATTTCCTCAGGTTCCTGAGTCAACCTCTCCTTCCCATCCCACGCTTCTGGAAACAATTAACCTGCTCCCTGAAACTTCTGGTGGAAACATACAATGTATAGGTTTTTGTGACTGCTAACATAATCAATCACATTCTATTACCAAGACACCCACTTTCAGAGACCGAGTTCCACTGGTAAATAAAAACACACCAGGTTAAACTTACAAAGAAAAAAAAAAGAGTTAAGAGGTCCGGGGTTGTTTTGCTGTGACATTTGGCTCCAAGCTGACAGGTTTGGATGACCCCTAGAATAAAGAGAAAGTTAGCTAGGCCTTATTCATGTCCCTGAGTCACTTGCTCCACTCCTCTCTCCCCAGGCCTCACCCCTTGTCACCGCTTTATGCGAGAACTGGGCCTGTTACTTCTGTGACATTTCTCTGTCTCCATGTTATATGACTGCAGGTGCTTGAGGCCGTTCTTCTCATTATTTAACATTTATCATTTCATCCTTAATAAAATTTTTTGTTTTTATTTTTATTTTTTTTTAATTCGTGGATTTCTTTTACTCATTAGGTTCTCAAACACAACAGCTCAGTTTCAGGTCCAAGGATAATACCAGAAGTCCCATTAATAAAAATTAAAACTTGAAAAGGTATTCTGTTAGGCTGTCACTTCCTGTGTTCCTTTTAATACAGTTTTAGCCAAGTCATCTAAAAAGTCTCAAACAACTAATAAAAAGGGTTGTATTATGGTAGCAACTGATGCCAATAAAATCTAAAGAATACTACAGAGGTTCTGTCCCTCATGGAATAATTTGTTCTGCTAATGTACAGTAAATACACATACATGCTGTGGGAACGTCTACAGCCAGGAGCCTTTAAGCTACCAGTCCACGTGGACGTGGTCTCTTCTACTACAAATGCAACCGAAAGGCTTATGCATGTTCACTCTCTCAACTGCTAGATTCGGTTACTCCTAAATAAAGAACCCTTATTATACTCAATTCTGAGCTAATGAGGACTACTTTATAATGCCCATCTACACATACACCTATGTTTAGACAGGTGGTTAAAATTTCTAGATAGATACATAGATATAGTAGATGTAGAATGATTACGATTATTTACCGTGTACTTATCTGTAGTGGTTTCTCAATGTATATATGCAGTTGTGCAAACTTTTCAATTTAGTTATGTTTTTAACTCTGTTTTTATCCTAAAGGATCCAGAAAAATTTAGAAAAACAATAATTATTTCAGTGGTAGAGGTAACTGGTAGAGAGATAAACCAACTATGGTGACTTGTACATATAATACAGCTACGAGATTAGTCAGGATTGTGATAGTTTTACTACAAAAAAAGATATTAATCCTGGTGATATTTGACATCTTGAAATAAAACATTTAAATTGTACTTTTCTGTTCTTATCCAAAATTTAAAAATTACCCCCAAAATGAATCTCTCCCACCCTGACTTAAATTTCACTTCTGTGGTTATAGAACCAAGTACAGAAATTTGGCTCTGTTTGGTAGATGGTGTGATGCTATTTTTATGACTATTAGCTAGTTGTGTGTTTATTAGTTTTCATTCCATTTTTTCTTTTTTTCAAGACAAATGCCTGAAAATAATTGAGTGGCTACTTATATTTATCTTTACTCTGTCATTAATAATTATTTTTAGAAAGGTAATTTGATAAAGTTTGGCTTTACCTGAAAATTATATACTCTAGGAAATAAAATACAAATAATTTGTTATTAAGTAATTTTACTTGAATTCTAACATTTCAGCTGTGGTAAATAGGCTTCGTAGTTATTTTGTGTTCCACTTTAAGTTTATTAATAAATTTTCATGATTTCCTTATCAGGATAGTCAATTTAAAAGAAATTATTATGTTTTTTTAAACTTTTTTTTAAGACTCACAGCCTTTCTTGTGGCTTCAGTCCTTTGTGGTGGATTCTGGGGCCTGAGACAGAAGAAGCTCAATGTTCCTATCCTGAAAAGTTCACATTTCATTGTTTTTCTGCTGCAAGGAGGCCACTTGTTGGTTCCTGGCTGCTCAGCCCCGAAATAATCACACAGAAACTATATTATTTAAATCACTGCTTGGCCCACTAGCTCTAGCTTCTTTTGGATAACTCTTACACATTAATTTAACCCACTTCTAGTAATCTGTGCATTGCCACGTGGTTGTGGCTTACCAGTTAAAGTTCCGACATCCGTCTCTGGCTGGGCTACATGGCTTCTCCCTCAACTCCGCATTCTGTTTAGTTTTCCCCACCTAGCTCTGTTCTTTTGCCCTATCAACAGGTCAAGGCAGTTTCTTCATTCACCAGTGGTATTCACAGCATACAGAGAGGACTCCCACATCATTTTTCAAAATCTGAAACTTTTGATTGACAGTAGAGTTTCACAGGTCAAAAACTCTACACCGTATCCTCCAAAACAGTTGCATTTACAACCTAGGAGAACTAAAATATTTACAAAATTACCTTCTGGTTAGGTTTACAAATTATATTCATACCATAATTGAGTTTGTGTTTATACTTGAGTCTCATCCCCAATTATATCCTGTTAAATATATAAAATATTCTAAAACTGAAAAATATGTGAGATTTTAAATACTTACCCCATGCCTCTGGAATCAAAGCTCCTTGTCTGTACTGTCAAGTTAAAATATCAAGTGTTTCTAAAAGCGCTAGAGTTCTGAGGCACAGGTTCTGTGTTTGGTGGGTTTGGAATTTGTTCAGAAATTCGATATTTTAAATGGAAATTATATTCTTAAGAGGCAGAGAGTTGTGAATGGAAGGGTGACCCAGACTTGCTTTCTAAGAATGCTTTTATGGCTTCTCAGTATTTTATTTGCAAATATAACATCCAGTGTCTAATGTTGACTCTGACACTGAAAGTATTACCTATTTTCAATTTTGAGATACTAAAGTAAATAAGGTTTTGTTAGATAACTGATTTTCCTTCTTCATTTATTTAAAATACGCAATTTCCTGAGATAAAAGCCACTTGCAGCTATTCCTTTTTACAATTGTTTCAAATATCTAATTGTAGTTGTTGAATATGTCACTTTCTTCAGCATTTTAATGACCACCATGCTGTATCCTAAGTGAGAAGTGGAGAGCTATTATATTTATTCTGGATTAGAATCATAGTATTGGCTATTAACAACCTGCTGAAGATCTTCATACAGTATCAATGGATAGCCAAGTGAGCGACAGTCTCATATGTTTAAAAGAAAAACTGATGACATGAGGGGTGTAACAGGGCAGGTGCATGGGTGACCTCCTCCACATGACTGATGTGGGAATGTCATAAATCAATCTGTTGATTTCATTGGTTAAGCAATAAAGAAACTCCTTGGCCCTGATAGGTTAAAACATAGGTGGGAGGAGTAAACAGAATAGGATGCTGGGAGGAAGAGGAAGTGAGGTCAGACTCGACAGCTCTGCTCTAGAGCAGAGACGCCATGCTCCGCTCTCCCGATAGCTCTGCTCTCTGAGGCACAGGCGATGAAGCTCCGACCCAAGATGGACATAGGTTAGAATCTTCCCGGTAAGCGCACCTTGGGGTACTTACACGCATTATTAGAAATGGGCTAGTCCAGGTGCAAGAGTTAGCCGAGAAGAGGCTAGATATAATGGGCAAGCAGTGTTTAAAAGAATACAATTTGTGTGTTGTTATTTTGGGCATGAGCTAGCAGGCGGCCGGGGTGCTGGGGACGAAGCCTGCTAGCTCATGCCCAAAATAACAACACACAAATAAGAAAGGGAAATATGAGGTGAAATGCGGAGTGCCTGCCACTCTAAAAGAGGTGGATGCGGATTCTGCTATGTCATTCCATTCATTAAACTATGGTAAGACATTTTAAATGTCTGTCCATTTCTAAAGCCACCTTAACCTCAGGGACAAGCAATGACTGCAGCACAAACCACACTCACATGGCAGCTTTACTGCTCTCGCCCTACAGCAACTGAGTCACTGATAAACTGAATGAAGTAACAAAATTAAGACATAAAAGTTATATACCAGCCAGGCGATGGTGGTGCACGCCTTTAATCCCAGCACTCAGGAGATAGAGACAGGTGGATCTCCTTGTGTTCAAGGCCAGCCTGGTCTACAAGAGCTAATTTCAGAACAGCCAGAGCTGTTACACAAAGAAACCCTGGGGGGGGGGGGGGAAGGGGGGAACCAAACACAAGTCCTGGTAAAGCATAACTGAAAACAACGACGGTGAGATACAACAAGCCTAGAGCCAGCACGCTTTGCCTGCTCTTATTCAATATAGTGCTCTAAGGCTTGGCTAGAACAATTAGACAAGACAAAAACACAGGATAAAAGTAGGAATGGAGGCAAACTATTCTCACTTGTAGATGGTGTGATCGTATAACTAAAAGACTAGAGTCTACTGAAAAAGACTTCGTGGAAGCTACTAATAAACATAGTAGTTGCAGGATACAACAATTTAAAAGAGCAGCCTGCATATACAGCAATTAACCATCAAAAAATTAGGAAAGAAATCTCATGCACATTAACTCAAAGAAACAAAAACACCCTATATGAATCTCAGAATATACTTAGTAAAAGCAAAAGACTTCAGGACACTAAAAAAGAAAATCAAAGATTAAATTAGATGATGGAAATCTTTTCATGCTCCTGGACTGGCAGAATTAATGTTGTGAAAATAGCTGCACTACAAAAAAAAAATCTATAGGCTAAATGATATAACCTAAATTCTGATGTCATACTTGATAGGTCTAGAAAACACAATTCAAGAATGTATTATGGAAACACACACACACACACCAAAAAAAAAAAAAAAACAGAAACAAAAAACACCACCAACTAAAGCAATCCTAAGAAGTAAGAATCTAGCTGGAGTTAACCCAGCATTTGACCTCAAATTATACTACAGGAATCTATAGTGACAAAGATAGCCTGGTGATAGATTGGCGTAAAAAAATCAGACTAATGAAGCAAAATACAGGACTTGGCAACAAACAGACAAAGTTAATGGTCACCTAATCTATGACAAAGGTATTAAAAAATACAATTCAAAAAAACAGTCTATTCAACAAATGATGTAGACAAAACTGGAAACCACCTTCAGGAAAAGGAAGGAGATCCATATCTTTCACCTTACACAAAAATGAAGTAGAACTGGATCACAGACCTGAATTTAAACCCTGAAACTAAGAGAGAAAAACACTGGGATTTTTGGAGGTAGGCAAACTTTCACAGCAGAAGTATAAGGGCACAAGCAAGTTTCAAGTCAATGGACAGGACTCCATAAAATTGAAGTCTCTGCTCAGCAGGACGAAGAGCTACCAGCTGATTGCACACAGGCAGACCAGGGTGGGCGAAATCTGTATCAGCTGCATTTCAGATAATAAAAGGCTGACAACCCCAATTTAACAATAACTCCACAACTCAAACACAGAGAAGATAAAACAGTAAATCATCAAATGAACTGATGAAATAAACACTTCTAAGAAAAAAAAATAGTAGCTATTCTTAAAAGCATCCAACATTTCTGGTCATCAGGAAACTATACTAAAACAATTTTGAGATGTCACCTCACCCCAGGCAGAACAGCTATCATCAAGCAATCTGACATCAAATCTTAGGAAGGAGGTGGGGGGAAAGAAGCCCTTACTACTTACAGGAGTACAAATTAACAGTCATTATGGTACACAGTCTGAAGGATCCTTAAACAACTAGAAAGGAAACTATCATAGGAACCAGCTGCCACTCTTGGGCACACGCCCTCAGGCTCCACAGCCTACCACAGAGGCATCTGCACACCCGTCTTCTGTCCCTGCACTACTCACAACAGTACAGAAGGGACCAGCCTGGATGTCTACTGACAGACGACTGGATACTGAAGATGTGGCACATACTCAAAAGGAAGTATTATCCAGGTTGAAAAAAAGGGGGAGGAATTCATGAAACTTTCAGGAAGTATGATGAACTTAGAAGTGTAATTAAGAGAATGGAACCAAACTAAGAATGAAAATACATGTGCGTCTTCTCTTTCATAATGTAGACCTAGTACATAATGTACGCATAAATAAATGAAAACAGGAGTATCTTCTCTCTCATATGTAAACCTAGTGTATAATGCATGCATGCACACATACATACATATATGAGTAAGTGAGGATAATCTAAAATTTAAGAGAGGGTAATAAAGTAGAATGGTATGTAGGCTATGTAGACATGAGTCAAGAAAGGATATACAGCTGTTTTTTTTCTAGTTTCAACACTATTGTTTTTCTCTATATTGGTGGATATACAAACTCAGCTTTCTAAAGTAGCAAAAACCATTTTTTTTTTGAATTTCAAATGAATCCGATGCATTCCTCCTTTGAGGGAGCAATGGTGAAAATTTGGCTGCCTTTTTATTTTCACTGACCATTAACACAAAAAGAATTAGACAAGAGTTCCTGTCATGGAACACATCTGTCACACTGACCCACTTTTAAAAAGTCATTTCATAAGTTTTATTTTAGTAAGAGGTATTACAATCTAAAATTTTCTCCTTTTCTTCTGTTTAAAGTTATTATCAAAACATTCTATTATAGTGTTAAGTGTTATTTAATATGCACACTGCACTGCTCAATGTAAAGTATGCCTTTGAAAAATTAAAACAGGAGCTGGAGAGATGGCCCAGCAGTTCAGCTTCCAGAAGACCTGGGTTCAATTCTAAGAATCAACATGGCAGCTCACAACCATCTGTAATTCCAGTTCTAGAGGATGTGATGCCCTGTTCTGTCGTCTGAAGCACTAGGCACACACACAGCACACAGACATACATAAAACACCTATCCACGTCAACTAAATGAAGATCCCTCCCTGGGGAGGAGTTGGACAGGACAAAAGAGCAAACGGCAAGTGACTCATGGAAGCACTAGACCTAGAGAAGCAAGGGGAGACAGGCCACAGCACAAAGAGCGAGAAGAAAATAATAAAAACATTTCTAAAATAAAGAAATGTAAATGCTGCTTGTGAGTACCTGACTACACCTAGCCCTGTCACTGCGTTTCTAATGCACACACGGTGACAAACTTCAGCTTATAAAGATAAGCAACAATAAATAACACTAATTATGCAATAAACGAACAAGCTTTTTTAAAAGACGCAGGTACAGAGTCAACACAAATGAAAGAAACTAATCTGAAGGAAGAAGCTATTTTACACACATAAAAAGGTGTGTTTAAAACAGGGGTTAACGAACGGAAAGAAGTCTGTACAATTTGGAGGTAATGAAATACTGATGGCCAAACAGACCATGAACTTTTTAATTGTGTGAGTCAGTCTGTTCTGAGTTAGCATGCCTGCAACAATGATTTCTGATACAAACACATTATTTTTAAAAGCAACTTACACAAAAATATAGTGCTAAATTTGTCTCATCAACTGCCAGAATGCAATGACACACAAATACAAACTTAGATTTTATTAAAATCACCTGAAGGGTCTGGTGGAATGGCTCTCCAGGTAAAGTACATTCTGCATAAGATTAGCAAAGTAAATTCAATCCCTGGAGTCCATGTGAAGGTGGAAACAGACCACTGATTTCACACACACACTGGACCCCAAACACAAACACACACACACAATCATGAATGCATACAATTAAAAAATGACTTAAAGTATTTTCTTAGGCAGGCGGTGGTGGCGCATGCCTTTAATCCCAGCACTTGGGAGGCAGAGGCAGGCGGATCTCTGTGAGTTCGAGGCCAGCCTGGTCTACAGGAGCTAGTTACAGGACAGGCACCAAAGCCACAGAGAAACCTTGTCTTGAAAAAACAAAAAAACAAAAAGCAAAACAAAAAAAAAGTATTTTCTTTGTAAAATACACTCTTTAGACTTGACACTAGTTTTCACACTAAGATCTGACAAAAGGCTAGGATAGGAGCACATTTTCCCATAATAGATGAAAATCCTATTAACATAGGTTTTCCTGTAAATAAAACTCACTAGTAAGAAGAAAAAAAATCAAAAGAATTCACAAAGTGGCATTTGTAGTTGTATGTGTGTGTGTGTGTTTGTAATGCACAATAATTCCACAACACTCTTCAGAATGGAATAGGTGCAGAAAGTGAAATATTAAGGGAATAAAGTATTTTTACAAAACAGACATATATATGCTATAAAAAAATGTAAATTTAGGCCTGAGGAAAAGGCTCAGAGAATACAACATCCAAACATTAGAGTCGAGAGTTTGGATCCTAGGACCCACTTATGAAGACAAGAAGCATCAGCAGCCTATCATTGTGTAAAAAGATCTAGAGAGCCCGAGGTTCAGCTAGAGACACCGCCTCAGTACACAGTAATCAAGGACAGCACCCATCAACCTCCACAAGGATGTGCACAGTACACACATATGCACATGCACACATAAATGAAACGACAAATTAATTCATGATAGATCTTACATAAAAATGTATTACAAATTATTTTGTATTACTCCAAATAATGCTATACAAAATCACCCAACTACAGCTCTGCAGCTTCCCATCACTGCAATCTGTAATTTACACAAGCAATTTTCAAAAGTGAAAAGATGTACCCTCCCCATACTTGACATTTACGGAGGAGGGTGTGGCAGACACAACACAGGGAAAACATGACTATCATTTAGTCACTAGGGTCTGAGGACGACCAGTATCTTTCTAGGAATATAGCATAATCTAGCCCCAAATGCTGTAAGAAATACTAAGCAATGTTGCTTGTCTTGTAGATTTAACTAGCAAGAAGATTCAATTCTCCCATAAATTAATTCAATTAAAGTAAAAGTGAGCCTATGGTTTAATTTACAGCAGTTTAATTCAAAATTAAGATTGTTTGGTAGTGAAGGCACTTGCTACTCTTGCAGAAGACTGGGGTTCAGTTACCAGCAACCAAATGGCAACCTTCTCAACTCTACTAACAAGATCACACACCTTCTTCTGCTCCCCAAGGGTATTGGGTACATACATGATGCAGACATACATGCAGGCAAATACCCAGGTACATAAAACAAAAACTAGCTCAAAAATTAAAACGAAGACTTAAAACAGAAAAGCTATTCTCAATGGAGATATTTCTGTTATTCTACTGCTAGGACTCAATTATTTCTCCAGAAATAACAAGTGGCTAGGACAACACCATGTTGAAAAGAATAGCTTCTGATGACTTTTCAAAATGATACCACTGATTCTACATTTTCCTAAGACAAAGTCATTTTAGCCTGAAATGTGCTTACATCACATAGGGCTCGGGAGATAGGCTAAAGGGATTCAGCCCAAGCACAGAGACAGAGTCCATACCCCCAGGACTCACAGCGTGTGTGGCCTGACAATGCCGCAGAGGTCGCAGAGGTCGCAGAGGTGAATGGAGAGAAAGAGTGGTTAGACACTCGGATTCTGGAGGTCCAGGGACTAGCTACACTATTCAAAACAGCAATCTCCAGGCTCAGTGATAGATCCTGTCTCAAAAAATAAAGTAGGTCGTTGCTGTAGGTCACAAGGATGAAATGAATACGTTTCTTCTCCAGTAGTGTGTATAATACCTTCCAGCACCATGAATGTTAGTCAGTTGGGGAGGGGGGGGTTTACAGTTGGGCACCAGCTGGATCCCTCTATTTTTAATGGTGTTAGGTGGTATTTTAGCAAAAGAGCCTCACCCTCATGTTGGGGAGAAGAGGGAAAAGAAAATGGCCAAAATATATTACATGAAAAAAATTTAAAATAAAATGTCATAAAAATCAAATTTAAATTGTTATTAGTAAGTAAGAACATTTGCTGCTCTTGGAGAGGACCTGAATTTGGTCCCCAGCACCGTCATGGGGCAGGTGACAACTGTCTGTAACTCCAGCTCCTGGGAACATAGCTTCTGGCCTCTGCAGGTAATAATACATAAGTACATGCACATACTCAAAGACATCTGCACGCATGCAAACAGACACCTACACATAAATATTTTTAAAATTATCTCCTATTTTTGAGGCTATAATGATAACATTAAGAACTACCAGCCAACCTCAGTGGTTAAAGACCCACCACACAGTTCACTGCCCTTCACTTAACGCTCATCATGACAGGGACTATTGCTCTGCATCTCCCAACTCCTTACCTAGATCTGGTTTGTAAAGCACACTTGATAAATAGGTATTAATCGATGTGTGTTATCAGTGATAATCCAATTTGCTGTTTAAAACATTTTTATTCTGTTGCAAATAGTGCTCAACAAATAATCCTGTACAACTAAATCCTAAGTTTCTTAAAGCCCAAACATTTTCGAAGGACAGCTTTTATAGGATTATACATAATATGTACCATAAAGACCACTAAAAGATCAAAACTGGAATCTGCATACCTCTGACTGAACAGGAGAAAGCATTCACTACTTCTGTTGTTTTTTTCCCAATTATACTGGCTATGACCTTATGTTTTTTATGATAGCTGATTGACTAAGCTCAGAGCTCAAGGAAAGTAGGTTATTAATAAATTTACATTTCACCTGTGAGTAATAAGTCATATTCTTTTGTCTTGAGCCATAACACTGAATAAAAAATGTTAATCAGGTTTCAAAAAAAGAAATAAAGTAGCAATAAAAAGATATCCAAAGTCAACAGTGACCTTCATACACACAGACACACACAGAGGCAAGTGTACTCTCACACATATATATGCACACACAAATATATGAATATACACAGGAAAAAAATCAATAAATTCTGTAAGTATAATGACAGTGATCTCCTGAAGCAGTTTAATTCATTGAAAGACCAACAGGAGTTAATGATCCCAAAAGGACAGTAGGAAGCTGACTTGGATTCACTGCTAAAGCGGGGCTTACGCACTTGCCCTGCTCTGACCATGCACCTCACACCAGTGGTGTGCCATGACTTCTCTTACAGCTGTCCCTAAACACTTGGCATAAGCAACTTAAGGGGGAAATGGGTTTACTTAGCTCATCATTTCAGGGGGTTTCAGTCCGCCAGGGCTCTACCTGGGGGAGCATCACTGCCCCTGGTGGTGACACAGGGCTCTGCAACTGAAAGCAGAATACAGACACAGGACCAGACAGGCAGGGACAGGCCACACCGCCTCAAGGTCTGGTCCCTTAGGAAAAATCTAGGTCAGCTAGGCCCTGCCGCCTGTAAGTTACAAACCCCACTCAGTGTCACCACCTGTGACCAAGTGCTTAAAAGCATAGCCTATGAGGGACCGTTCAGTGAGGAAACAAACCGCTGTCAAGTCCTGACTATCTCCTGATACTGAATCATTCTGTCTGTGAAGCAGTTTTGTTTACAAATGGAACACAAGAAAAGAGGGAGAAGATGCTGTCTGAGTTAGGGCTTCTATTGCTGCAGTGAAACACCAGGACCAAACAAGCTGGGGAAGAAAGGGCTTATCTGCCTTACACTTCCATATCTCTGTTCATCATCGAAGAGTCAGGACAGGAACTCAAAGGGCAGGAACCCGGACTCAGGAGCTGATGCAGAGGTCATGAAGGGCTGCTGCTTACCGGCTTGCTCATCATGGCTTGTTCAGCCTGCTTTCCTGTAGCACCCAGGATCCCCAGCCCAGGATGACATCACCCACAATGTGCTGGGCCCTCCCCCACCAGTCACTGATTAAGAAGGCCTTACAGCTGGGTCTTATGGAGGCACTTTCTCAATTGAGGCTCCTCCTTTCAGACAGCTCTAGCTTGCACCAAGTTGACACAACACCAGCCAGCACATAAAGAGGGGAGGGGTCGAGTATTAACGCAGTTTGTCTCTCATCAAGTCTCTTGACCTAACTTGCAAATTTAAAAATACACCAACGAAATAAAAGATACTAAATTACTAATTACTAAATAGGAGTCTAATAAGTAAAATACAGATCACAGTAAATTCAGCTCAGTTTCTCTAATAAGCTGCAAAATTCAAAGATATGGAGAGATCTTGATCTCAGAAGACACTGAGTCGGGGGTTCTCGATCTTCCTAATGCTCTGACCCTGTACTAGTTCCTCCTGTTGTGGTGAACCAAACAATAAAATTATTCCACTGTCACTTCACAACTGTAATTTTGCTGTTATGAATCAGTGTAAGTATCTGATATGCAGGATATCTGATAAGTGACCCCTGAGAAAGGGTTGTTCAACACTCTCACAAGGGAGGAGAACCTTGAGAACCATTAAAGTCTCATCAACCAATCTTGATCTACCTGCTTTATTTGGATTCTGGCTCAAGTTAAGTCTGGGAGAAGCCAAGTCAGCCTCAGCGTATTTGTAATTCTGAATGACTAAGGAGCTATGGCCTCGTAGTTAAGAGTAGTCTCTATCTTTTGGAAGGAGTACAATACACAGTTTAAATGGGAAGATGAGCCAGTGCTGAGATCTGCTTGTGTAATAGTCAAAGGAACAGAGCGTGCAGATGAAACAAGAGCCAGGGAAAGGTGACTACTGCGACTGGATGAAAACTGGTCGAGAGTTTATTATGCTGGACTGTTTTCTTCTGCATGTTTGATATTTTCCATAAAAAGATGATTGAAAAAAATTAAGAGGCTTCAGCAAGAAGGAAAACTGATCATTTACAAAACAGATCAAGGTTCAAAGAAAAGAAAATGAATATAATTCAAACTAAGTTCTTTAACGGAAATGCTAATTATTAAATATGAGAAAATTCAACAAAAACGTCTTCTAAATTTTTTCAAAGACATTATATAAATAAAATGAATAAAGCCTATCCCAAAAATCACGCATGCTTCAAACTGTGTTCGTAGTCCAAGTGGCAGATTTTGCCTCACTGTGGTACTAGGCAAACAGCACAAGCATGTATACCACAAATCCAACAAATAGAAAAATGCCCTAGCATGAAGCAAGAATAAAATCATGAAGCCAGTGCCTTTCTGCTCCTCTACATTTTGCTGTCACTACTTCTGCAAACTGAGAAAACTACAGAATGCATCAGAAGTCATAAAAAATATGCAACCACACACTTCTGAGATTCATTCTCTTGGGGACTCTGAATAGATGGGATTCTCTACCTACTAAAGTTTAATGTGAAAAAAATGATACATTTGTAAGAGACCTATATGACTTTAAATACAAATCTCTCTATAAATAATCACCTTCAGAAGGGAAATAAATGGTGTTTATAAAAAGCGAGTCATGGATGTAAAGGGGATCATCGTGATGACTCGTAAGTAAAGGAAAATAAAATAAAGAGGTAACAAAATTCATGCTTCCCTAGGCATTTCATTCAGTCCAGAAGATGGAGCGACACTCCCAGAAGCAATTTCAGAATAGATATGTCTTTATTTTTCCCCAGACAAACTGGATGTTAAACAGAACGACAAAGTATATTTGCTCTGGGACACTGAAGGAGCAAAAAGAAAAGAAAAAAAGAAAAAGGCAGGAAAACCTCTTGGTAAATGACATATAACTAGTCAAAATCCCTCCAAATAGGCTGACTAAACCTATGACAGTGAGTCCTGCAATATCGTGATTCCTTCCAATTCTTTCCAAAGTTTTGTTATAAAAATCCATAAAACTAAAACAAGTCTTATACCAGTATAAGGCACACACAGGACCAGCTGTTTACAGTTTAGGAACACTATGCAGAGCCTCCACCAGTGACTTTTCATCACCACTGAGCGCCACAGGTGCCATAAAGAATCCTGAGCTGTTTTCTTAAAGACCCTTACAAACTGCTAAGGCATTAAGGGATAATCAAGGTTTGGAATGTAATTTTGAATCAGCATCTAAAGAAACTACAAGGAACAGATTAGCGTGACAAAGCTTTGTACACCTGGCCTGTCACTCTGAGAACATTTTATCAATTCTATTAAGAAAGAGTAGCTCCTAGACACAAACGGGGGGGGGGGGGAGGAATCCCCATAAAATATCTGAGAACCATTTTTGTACAAAATCATGTTTGGTAGACACAAGTTTAAATAAACCATGACACTATTAAAAACAAAATTCTGAGCAATCTAATAAAAAGCCAGCATCCGTTAAAACCTGGATCCAGCAGCAGTATCACAAGATTTACATGCATGTTCACGATGCTATCAGTTTTAAACTTCCCTCAAAACCTTCTGTGCCTGGTAGCTCACCCTAATAAAGCACACAAACTCTTAACTGCTAAGAGCTTTTTATCAAGTTCCAAACAATCCATAAAACTGAACTGCTTTCACAATAACCCAAGGAAAAATGTCAATTCATCATCTGTCCACAAGAAAGGCATACACAGAAGACTACAGAGCAAAAACAAAAGTTTATTTTTTCCGTTATAAACACATTCAACTCTACCTCTGTTCTTACAAGGAGAGAACAGAGAGCTGACAACCTTGGGAATGCTTCCCAGGAACAAAATCCTTCAGAGTGACACACCCTCCCCAAAGAGAGAAGGGTCAGCACCCTAGGTTGAAAAAGGCAGCTTTTCCCTTCACTTAAGCACTTGAACCTCACTGTGGACCAGATTCTAAAACCATACAGTACCAACATGTTGGATACTTCTGTAGAGGTGCAAAACAAAGGAATACATTTATACTAAACACACACCCAACCTACAAGCTCTGAACAGTTTACATCAGGTTTTTCAAACAGTGTTGTTTGAAAAAGAAAAAAATTGCTTACTTTCAAACTAAAGTAAACGGAGATGTGCACCTTGAATGCCCATGTACCACAACTTCCAAATTTAACAACTCTTAGATTTAATTTTTAAATTTAAACCAAGAGATATTCACCCACTTTTTATGATTTAAACAAAACCCTGTATTAATAAGTCACTGAGCTGAAAAGCCTCCAACAGTACCAAGCTGCTACTCCACTCTTTCCTCTTTACTCTTAGAGAGAATCAGTCATACCCATCGAGATTATGTTTTTATGGCAGAAAAATTGGTTTCTCATGGAATGCCCATGAACTCCCTCACAGCCCTCAGTCACCTTACAGTTAGTCACGGCTGTGAAATCAATTTGTGTCTTATTTCCAAACCAAAGCACTTAAATCTGGCACATGACAGCTTCAATTCTCTTGACTAGCTCTTGTTCCAAGTGGCAGAGTCACAGGACAGAAGCACAGATCTAAATTTACATGGAAGAGCTTCACAAAGGTGTCCCTGAGCTGGCCACACGGATCTCTTCTGAACAGGAAATGCACCATATGTGCTGAGCCAGTAAACTCTTCCAAGCTTCTTTGTAATCACAACACAGCTAGCAGAATTTTGGTGTTTCTTTTCACAACCTAAATGCACTTAAATGCTTCCAGACAATACATATTTAAGAATGACTCATCTTGTGTGTGTTAAAGGACAAGTTTTCTGTATAACTTTGTATACAAGAATAAATAGAAACATTAAAGATAGTATTCTGAAAGCAAAGTGGGAAAATAATTGAATATATACAAAACTTTAAAAGGAGACAAAATTCACTTTAAGAGTAAAGAACTCTAAAATCAACAATCTAATTTTTTTTCCTAGTAAACACCACACACACACACACACACACACACACACACACACACACACACACACAAAGCAGTGATCCAATTAACAACTGAGAAACTGGAATCTGCTGCTAGGGACCAGGTGAGAGGGAATCAAGAGACTGCAGAACCTTCCTTGAACTCCTGGAGGCTATGACTACCTCCAGGAGAGCAGAAGCTGAACCGGCTGCATGAGCTGGGTCCCAAGAACTCTGAAAACCCAGAACTTTAGTAAGTTTGGCACAAAATTATTTGGTAGCAAAATGAAATTATGAACTAATGTTAAATGACTTATATTTCTACTTATCCCACTTTGTGAATGTTCACAATGTCATTAGTGTGGAGACATTCATACTGTGAATACGGAGTGCATATGGAGTGCTGTAGCAAGTATACACAACACAATGGTCACATAATGCAAACCTTTCCAAAACCTGAGAACTTATGCATCCTAAACCCACCAGGGCGCAAAGGTTTGAAATAAAGGAATCTGAAACTGAAGCGACAGTATTGCAGCCCGGCATGATAGGGTTTTAACAATGAAAATAAAAAGCAAATGAAGACCATGGCTTTCTTCATCGTGTGTAATTCAGTGAGATTAAAAATGAACTTTGATGATTCATCAATGGTATTTTTTTCCTGTTTTGGTTTAGTTTGTGGTACTAAGAATTAAAACTTAGGGCCCCACACATGCTAAGCAAGCGCTCTACCACTGACCCCTTATCTCCAGCTCTGCATACTTCTCCCTTGCTGTCCCTTACTATTCCTTAGAACACCAGAGACAGCCAAAGTACTGTTAACAGTTACGAGACCTAAAAGGAACACTGCTGAAAGCATTTAAAAAAAGCATAATTTAGCAGGTACTCGTGATACCAATTCCTGTGGCTTCGTACATCATACTATAAGACACATGTAAACTCCCAGAGGACTGGCAAGCAATGGGGACTTGTTAGGACAAAAGCGCCAATGCATGTATCAAAGCTGACATCAGCAGAAAAAGTCAGAAGCAAACTCTCCCCAGCTCAGGAGGCAGAGCACAGGATCAAGCGTCTATAGCATTCCTCCCAGCATTACTGATGCTCTGTTCTGAGAAAGTCTGGGGGGAGGGAGGAATCTCTTATGTTTTGCAGGGAATACAGCAGCATCTCTGACATTTACCCACCAAATCTAGTGCACTCCTTTTCCAACTCTCAAGAACAATGATGTCTCTGGGCATGTGCAACTATCCCCCAAGATTAGAAATGGAGTGCTCGTACTAAACCACTGATCACACAGGAAAAGAAAAGTATTAAAAAATTAATACAGTCCATTCTCTAATACTTATGCCTCTAGTAAAACAGCCAAACATATTTCTCTGTTGAAAGAAAAGGGAAGAAAGACAATAACTGTATTCTATTCACTAAACCTGTACCTAGTTTTCTGTTTTTCTCACACATTTGTAAAAAGCAAAAGGTCAGGTTCTGCCTTTTCAACCTGAACACCCAAACAAATCTTTCTGATTCTCCTGTAGCAATGCACCCGTTACAGCATCACACTCAGGAGATACCAAACAGTTGCATATAGAGAAGAACACAATTTGCAGCGTACAAGTATTCAAAAGCACTTACTGTTCCCACACACCTTCTGACATTATTTGAACTGAGTGTTAACAGATCCTAATAAAACTAACTTTTGAGGGGTACTGTTTTCAGTTACTTCTCTGGGGGGAAAAGAAGTCTTTAGCTTTACAATAGTCTCAAGTTCTTCTCCTATGCTGATTTGTAAGCAAAAAGTATGATTACTATGAATATCAATTTCTTCTTATAATCAAGTAAAAATGACAATTTAGGATTATATTGGAATTATTACAACTGAAGTAATTATCATGACAAACATACATGATCTTTAATGTTTTCTCCAATCCAAAATAGTTATTTTCCTGGAATTCCAGGCTAATTAGAACTGAGAAAGTAGACAGATATAAATAAAGCATAACTTGCTAACAGTGACATTCTACTAAGTAGCAGAGCAAGGGTCCAGACAGTCTTATTTCTACACTAGGACTTTCCAAACCTAACAAAAGAATCTTCAAATCTTGTTACATTCAATGTTCTGATTCCACATCTCTGGCAGAGGATGGAGGAGGGTGAAGGGAGCGTGGAGCAACATTCTGTACTTCCCACAATCCTACCTGTGATACACAGACGACAGGCCACCCTACCAGTAGCAAGGGTCTATCTACCAAGAAAATACCAGATTGAGCCTATGAACAAGGGAGAGGTTACCAGCTTCTCATTTAAAACTCAGGCTTCCAGTTTTAC
This sequence comes from Alexandromys fortis, assembly GCF_014885135.2. Lineage (NCBI taxonomy): Eukaryota > Metazoa > Chordata > Mammalia > Rodentia > Cricetidae > Alexandromys > Alexandromys fortis. The sequence goes on from NW_026067898.1 coordinate 4,818,467, forward strand.
ATTCTTCAGGGGTAACCTGCGAAACTTTTTAAGCACCTGATCTTGGGTTTTATCTGAAAAAATTACAAGCTTAAAACTCTAATACCTACCCCAATTAAGGCATTTCCCATATCCAAAAACTATCTCCCAATACCCTGCCTGTCTGCATCACAATGCTAAGGAGTATTTTAGAAGCATACTTTGTACTTGTTTATATACACAGAAAAAATAGGGCTAAGTTAGAAATCTGCAGTTTCTACAAGCAGCGCCTGGAAGATGAGGTCCACCCTTTTAGCACATACACTCAGTGGTCATGTCAACAGGCTTCTATAAAAGCAGAGCAATGTCCACACAATTTTCTTCCAACTTTACCAGCATTATCAATTATTTATAGCCTAATCTGAGATCTGGATGGCAAGGCTATAAATTTGAACAAAAAATAATTGCATCTGTGCCGCTAATCTTCATGAGCAAGCTGCTGGGTTTGAACTCACCTAGGAATGCCCCTGGGGCATGTCTGTGAGCTTCCTTCCAAAGAGACTTAACTGAGATTGGAGCCCTATCCTGCCTGTGAGCATCGGCACCTCATAATTCCAGAACTGAAATACTGTCTATCACTAGAGATAACATCTTTATCAATGTTCTTAGTGCCAGAAAAAAAAATTTACACAATTCAACAACTAATTCGATACCTGAGCACTGTGGATTAGACCTAACAATGCTAATTAAAAGAAGATATTTAAGAAAATCCTTCCTAATCTGAGTAATTTGGCTTTTTTTCTGAACTTTCCTGGATTTCATTCAACTTTTTTCTGAGATACATAGATACATTTCTACCCCCAAAAAGAATTAAATCGGTCACATCCTTTAACAAGCTTGCTGAAAGAGAAAGAAAGAGGAAAGAAAGAAAGAAAGAAAGAAAGAAAGAAAGAAAGAAAGAAAGGAAAGAAAGAAAAGAAAGAAAGAAAGAAAGAAAGAAAGAAAGAAAGAAAGAAAGAAGTCACACCCAAAACCATAATGGTATTTGATTAAATAACTATACACAAAAAGCCAAATGTATTAGGTTTCTTTTTACATTGCAGACAATATAAACCCACAGATCTTAAATGTACTTATGAATATGTAATTTCATTTGTCAAGGTAGCCTAAACAAAGGTTAAGTTTAAAGCATACAATCTCCACAGGCTTACAATGAACATTTATTTAAACACCTACGAATTTAAAGAACACTACGATGTTCTTTCCTAGATCTGATAAGAAGGCAAAAAATACAATACAAATTTAGACTTCTCTGTCAAAATTCTACACTTCCGGCACTAAACACTCAATCTACAAAGTTCCTACCCTAGGTAAGGAGTAGACCTTCTACACAGAACTAGACATGCCCATGTATCTAGTCTTTTTACATGTAAGACATACAAGAAAAAAAAAGCCTAACTTCAAATGCCCAGAAACCACTTACAATGCCCACTTCTTGTCTAATTACTTATGCAGCTTCAGAGACACGCAGATCCTAAAGGAGTAGAGAACTGAACGACATCATCAAACACAGCAAGGGACAGCAGGCACAGACAACTGTGCACAAGCTCGCCCAAAGTCTCACCAGTCCATCCGTTCAGTGACCAAATGCTAAGCTCTGCCTTAAGGACTGGTACACAAGAGGGAAAATCCAGAACAAACTAAGCTCTCTGCCCCACACAAAGTGTCTACTTCCTCTAAGACAGTCCTCAGTGACCTTGTGGAAACATCCCTGGGTTTTCTGTGAAAGCTGGGTCCTTCACCACCGCAGACTGCTCTGAGGGTAATCGACACACGTCTATCACATTCTGTAGGTTTATTCTGGTCCCCTGGATTGTGCTATTTGCAGAAAAGCCAACCACCTTTAAAAATGTTTGATCTTACATTTTTGTACTAATCTTTACATTTCTCATAACGGGAAAAATAATTACACATATTGCAAATTAAATGCTTCTTTCAGAGAGTAAACTTAACTTGACCTTTCCTAAGTGAACACAGATTTGACACACCATTTGGGAGGCTGGACTTCAATTTACTTATTTTCAAAGCAGCAAAAATGTAACATTATTCACTCATAATTAGTGGTAAATTTTTTAGTAACTAGACTAAATGGAACATTTATTAAACATAATCACAATATTATCACTTCAACATAAAAGCAAAATGTTACGCTCTGCTAAGCTTTTAAAATGCAGTGCACATGCCACACTTTTAACATGTTTTAAAATGCAGTGCACAAGTCACACTTTCAGCATGTCATTTTACAATCCAGTGCACAAGTCACACTTTCAGCATGCCATTTTAAACTTGCCACAAGTAAAGCTGGGAGTGGCCAGTGGCTACTGTATTGGGTAGCACACCTCCCAAGTTAATACTGCGGTTGGACATACCACTTTCAATAAGCAAAACTTAATTCACTGAAAAATTCAGAATGAGGTCACTTTATCAACAGATATAATCATGTACAGGTAGAGGTCAGTGACATTTGCGTCCACAGCTGACTCCAGAAATGTGTCCGGTCAACACAAGCAATCACAGAATTTGTAGCAGAAACAGATTAAACACTAAAGCATATTCCTACCAAACTATAACATCACCTCAACTGCACCACACATACTCCATCATGAGCACCTATCCCTATGCAAACTATTGAAATTAATCTCAAAATGATAATTTCATAAGCCACATAATTACTGTTCAAAAATAGAAGTATAGTATATAAGATGAAATAAAAAACCTGGCAGATTTTTGTCACTGGCTACTTTCGATGCATCTTAACATTATTAATCACAACCTTAAATTACTCTACCTAGGTTCCAGACAAATTCTTTCCACGATTACAATTTACTTTCTGCTTACTAAGAATTTTCAAGTAATTAGGACAATTGCTTAAAATGTAAATAATTCCAAAAATGCACCCTCCAGAAAGCAACAACTGAAACTATTAGTTTAGCACGCAAAATCTGTCCTGAAGGCGACTGACCAACAGATCAAACAGAAGCAACTACACTCTTGTTTACTGCACTTATATTTTCTAACACTGCATTCAGCAGTTTCTAAATTTGGAAGGTCAGTTCAGATTGCACACAAACAGCTCTTTAGAGCTGAAAATGTTAGAAATCACCAAAGTATAGCTGTGCACAGAAACGCTCTACAGACATGCAAGCAAAATCAGCACCGGTCACGCCAATTTCAGACGCCAAAATCCTGTGTTTGTAAGTTCACAATCTATACAAGCCAAAGAGTATCTTTTCCCCCATTTTTATTTATTTAAGCTAGATAATTTCACTTTAGTGCACTCCAAAAAACAGAAAACAAATGAAGTCAGTTTTTTAGGCTGCACATATATCCAGGCAAGATCATTACATTAATTTCTCAATGTTTTTCCACAACTCGAAATGCAAACAAAATGTGTTTCTTACCTGCAGTTGGGAGGAGGATCAAGAGTGATTTCAGCTAGCTCCTTCTGAATTCTGCGAGTGAAATGAGAACAAACAAAAAGGATCTGAGGCAGTCTACAGAATAACCGGGGAATTACACTGCCCTCTACCACCACGCAGTTAAATGCAAGGCTGGCTTTGCCTTCAGTAATGCTAACATGGCTGCTTCCTCTTTGTTCTCAGAGGCATAGCCCAAATCCCTTAGCAGAAACTTTGCAGCTCTTTTTCTCACGTGCTACCGTACGTAAGTGTGTCATCTCCACCTGTTTGGAGAACTAGTCCTTTCTGACCACTAAGTGAAGGATACAGAATCTAATAAAAAACACGCTTTACCAAAGAAATTCTCTGTTCAAGCTTATATGCAAATGAGACAAAAAGGGAGGAGGGAAAACACCAGAGAATTTGACAATGATTTCAAGTCACTTTTTACTGAGCTAAAAATTAACAGGCTGCTACAAGAGCACAGTAACAGTTTCTGGAAATAAAATTTTATCTGTCAGAAAAGTTTAAAATTTCTAATCATCTTTGTCAAATGAAAAATTTCAAACTGGCATTCCCATTAACTCTGACTATCATCCCTGATTTTTAGACATACCTTTAAAGTTCTATAAATTTCCATCAGGAAAGAAGATAAATATACAAACTCAAGCTACAGACAAAAGGCAACTCTGACATTCTTCGTAACTAGGATGTTTTCAAAACTTGAGACATGTTTAACATGTTCCTCCACAAGATGACAACAAACTGGGTACTTTAGATTCTTTCAAAGACTGTTGCTGCTGGTCAATAAAATATTCTAAAGCTGTTAGCATTTGATTAGTGGTCAAAATCCACACAGAGAGTTTGAATCATGATAAGAATGTAACATTTGATCAGTTTTTAAATTTTTCTCCCTTCATTTATGGCCAACAACAACAAAAACTCAACAGAACACCTGTCCTGGGTGATGCGGTGAGCAAGTTTCATTGAACTGCTAGTGTCTCCAGGTACCCCAACACCACTACCACTCAGTCCCACTGGCACAACCGCTTGTCATCCCAGAATATAAAAGTCAACAGAACACAACTGATCTTTAGCTTGGACTCAGTCATTTTCCCCGCTGCTGAGTTAACCCGTCAAACACAGCCACAAGTTTTATGAGTCAAGAGGAAGACCACAATGAAATTTTCAGCCACCGAAAGACATCTAAAACTGTCACTGGCTACTTTTAAGTTTTACGTGTCCTCACAAGAAGGGGGGATAACAATAATTAGCACAGTTACACCTGTGCAGTGAGATTTAAAGTCTTGTTCGTCCAAACTGTTGGCCAATTTAAAGCACACTGTAGAGCCTGCTTCCCAATAAAGCCAAGCCTGGCATTTACCAATGCTCCAGTAAATATTACCATATCTGACCGCTCAATTTATGGCGAGAGGCACTGCTGATCTCCAGCACTGCCAGCTTCACTGAAGCACGCCTCACAGGAGGAAACCTCTCCAGTGCCCCATCCAAATTCCCTGGCCAAGTCCTTCATCTGTCAGAACCAGCCTCAGCTCTGCTGGAGACACTCACTCCTCACTTTAGAGAGCAGAGCAGAGTCAACAGGGGTAGGGTGGCGGCTTCTATGCCACAAGCAGAATGACAGCTCCTTCAAGTTCAACCACATGGGATGGAGAAGTATTTCCGAAGGACGGCCACTGCTGTTAAACCAACAAAGCCAGCGGTGGGACAGAAGGCCACCTGCCCAGGCGTGCGCCCTGCCCTGCAGGCAGATGTTACCTTTTAGCACTCGTGGATAACTTAGCAGTCGTTTTGCTGGAAAGTTTGGTGTTTTTCTTCTGCTGGGTAGCAGAAGGCTTCCTCTCCTCCTGCTCCTCGGGCTCTGGGGCTGCAGGGTCCCGCTGGTCGGCATCTGAACTGCCGCTGCTGGTGCTGGGGCTCTCGTCGTCCGACCTCTGCCTATCACTGGACATCTTGGTGAAGTGATCTCTGGGAAAACTTCTAAGGAGAGAAGGGGCCGTGGAGAAATGCTAAAATCTTCCATACAAAAATAACCCAGCAGCATGCTCCTCTTTCTGGAAGCCCCTAGGAGAGTCTTCTGTGGAAAGGGATTCGAAAAGTCCCCATACTCAAGGTACAGCAAGGTTACAGAGGCTGCTGTGTCTTCTGAGGCAGGCGTTGAGGGATTTACCAAACTCAAATTAGAAAACCCATTCACTCACATTTTCCCCCATCCCTCAGACAATCTATCAATTGTCTACTTTCTCAGAAGGCATGAAACAGATTTGCCAGGGGAACTTGGGCAACGGGCATTAATAACATATGACAACTGTAAATAACAGATCTCGCTGAGAATGTTCAGAAGTCACTAATATCGTCTAAATATTTACAGGCTGACACCGGTCTGAGCTCCCAAATCCTCCTTCCCAGAGGGAAACATACCCTGTTAGTAGTCCATATGCTTATTTACGGTGGCGGGTCCTCCCGTGCGCACCGAAAGCCTTTGAACACACCACTCAAATTAAAAAAAAAAAAAAAAATTCAACTGGCAGCCGCCCCAGCGCCGTCCCCACGGCCAGCGGCGAGGATTCACCCGGCCAAGCCGGAGCTGCCACCCGGGGAAGGGCAGGATCCGAACTGCACCTTCTTCTGCAAAGCTCCCGGTGCCACCGACGTCCCCCGCTCAATTCCTCCCTCACCGACCGACATTTTGTTGGGGGGGGGGGGGAGTAGAGAAGAAAAAAAAAATCCGCAAAGCGGCCAAAAGCCCGAGGGCAAAACAAACAAACAAACAAAAGCCCTCCCCCACCCCCCACCCCCAGAAGTGCAACAAATTGGCGCGGCCCGCCCCGGGGCGAGCGCCGGGCCACGCAGCTCCGCGGTCCTTTGTGGGGAGGGCCGCGCAGGGGACCGCGCCAACTGCGCCCGCCCGCTCGCCCGCCGGGGGATGCGGGACCCGCCGCCCCGCGCCGCCGCCTGACGAGCGCGGCGCCCGGCGCGAACAAAGCTGCCGCCCCCGCCCCCGCCGCCCCCCACGCGGGCCCCGGCCCCGCCGCCTTTACCTCGGCCGCCCGCCCGGCCCGATCGTGCGCCGCTACGCTGTGGGGGAGGGAGAGCGCCGTGGAGCCTTCCTTGAGGAAATGGAGGCAGCTGAGGAGGGGGGGGGAGAGAACCGAGGGGGGGGGGAGCGGGGAAAAAAAAAAAGCTGCCGCCGCCGCCGCCGAGGCTCCGGCCCGGGAGTGTGGAACATCGAAAGTCGCAGGCGGCCGTGCAGTGCCGCGCTGCGGCCGGAGGGTGGCGCCGCCCCGCGCTCCGGGAGCCACGGTGGGGTGGGCGCTCCGCCGGCCGAGGCAGGGACGCGGGAGCCCCCCGCGCGCTCAGCCGCCCGCCCGCCCGCCCGCCCGCCCGCCCCGGCTGGGCTCCTCCCGGCCGGCCGCGCAGTCAGCAAGTTCCGAAGAGCGCGAGCGAGCGAGCGCGCGGGCCAGCGAACGCGTGCGCGCGCGGGAGGGGGGGAGGGGCGGGCGCGGCGGCAGCGCGCGTGCTCGCCGCTCGCCTGCCCGAGGGAGAAGGGGGGGGTGCGGGGAGCGAGCTGCTCCTGCGCGCTCCCGCGCGCGCGTCCCCGCCGCGCCTTCTTCCCACCGAGGGCGGGGTGGGTTGGGGGGGGCAGATGCGCACGCGTCCGCCCGCCTGCCCGCCTGCCTGCCCGCGCGCGGCCGGGACAAAGAGCGCGGCGGGGACCGGCGGGCTGGCCCC